>NC_041390.1:382326848-382393441 GCF_002162155.2 Triticum dicoccoides | reverse complement strand
GAGGTCCATCCCCCGCATGGTGTCCTACTGTGTCTCATCAAACGCCAGGACCCGCGCGGAATGACACTTGACCTCGTGGGGGAGAGCCGCTTATGCTCCGTAGACGAGGAAGAACGAGGTCTTGCCTGTTGGCTTGGTGGCAGTGGTGCAAATGGACCACATCACAGACTGGAGCTCGCCATGCCAGCCCTTGCCACAAGCCTCAAGCTTCTTCTTGAAGGTCCTGGTCTTGAGGCCCCTGAGGACCTCCGCGTTGGCGCGCTTGGCTTGGCCATTGCTCCTGGGGTGTGCCACTGAAGCGTAGCAGATCTATCTTCCAAGGTTAGCATAGTATGCCTTGAAAAGACTGCTAGTGAACTGCGAGCCATTGTCGGTGATGATGCCATTAGGGACCCCAAACTGGCTTACGAGACCCTTGATGAACTTGACCGCGAATCCGGTCGGGATGGTACAGACGGCTTCTACCTCCTCCCATTTGGTGAACTTGTCGATGGCGATGTAGAGGTAGCGGTAGCCCCCAGGCGCTCGAGTGAACGGGCCTAAGATATCCATCCCCCAGACTGCGAACGGCCATGAGAATGTCATGGTCTTGAGGCCCTAAGCAGGCTGATGGATCTGCTTGGCATGGAATTGGCAGGCCTCGCAGGACTTCACCAGCTCGATTGCGTCGTTGAGCGCCGTAGGCCAGTAGAACCCGCTGCGGAATGCCTTGCTGACGAGGCTTCGTGATGATGAGTGGTGCCCACAGTATCCGCCGTGTATGTCAGCCAGCAGCTCGTTCCCCTGTTCCCTGGAGATGCATCACAAGGAAACATAATTTGGCCGCTTCCTGTATAACTCACCGTCCTGGATGCAGTATGTTGTAGCCTGTCGGGCCACGCGCTCTGCGTCCTCCTCCTTCTCCGGCAGCGTCCCTTGTGTCAGTTATTCCTTGAGCTCCTTGGTCCAGCACCCCTCCTGAGGCTCGAGCACCAGGAGTAGGCACGCTCCCGAGGTTGGGCCGTAGGCTGGGGCTCCCGAGACAGGTGGTTGGGGGAGCTCCTCCCGAGGCGGCGCCGGCCCCGAAAGCGGAGGTGCTGCCGACGGCTTGAAGAGCCGCTCCTCAAAGACGCCAGGCTCTTGGGGTTGTCGCTTGGATGCCCTTTTGGTGATGTCGTCGACCTCCTTGTTGGTGCCACGGGGTACGTGCTGCAACTCTAAACCCATGAAATGCTTTTCCATTTTGCGTACCTCTGCGAGGTATGCCTCCATGTGCTCGTCCTTCGGCTCATATACCTTGTTGGAGAAGTTGATGAGGAGTTGTGAGTCGCCCTTGATGGTGAGGCACTTCACCCCCAGGGCTACCGCGGCCTTGAGGCCGGCGATGAGGCCTTCGTACTCCGTGAAGTTGTTGGAGACCTTCTCGCCCTGCTGGAAGCAGAGCTGCACGACATAGTAGAGCTTGTCCTGAGTAGGCAAGATGAGCACTGCTCCAGCCCCCGCGCCCTGGCATGCGAACGCGCCATCAAAATACATGACCCAGCCATCTGGTGCTTCACTTCCTGGCGAGAGGGATCGGTCCTCGCCTGCTTCAAACCCCGGGACGTCAGTCCATTCTGCCACGAAGTCGGCGAGAGCGGTCCCCTTGATGACCCTAGTTGTGCTGAACTCCAGCTGGAATGCTTGCAGCTTGATGTTCCATTCGGCGACTCTTCCGATAGCATTGAGGCTCCTGAGTACCCTCTCCAGCGGGTAGGCCGAGACGACCTTTATTGGGTGACCTTGGAAGTAGTGTTGCAGCTTGCGTGAGGCCACCAGAAGCACAAGCAAGAGCTTCTGAGGCATGGGGTATCGTGCCCTTGCATCCCGCGGTACCGTGCTGACGAAATACACCAGGTGCTCGATGAGGGCAGGAACGTCGACAGAGCTTGTGCCTGCCGGTAGTTGGGGCGTCTCCTGAGATGACAGGACCTCAAGAGCCTGATCGCCTGCTGGGGCCTCTGCCGGCCCACGAACACCGCCTTGCTGGGCCTGGTCACCCGTTGGCATTGCTTCAGCCCTTGCGGTGCCCTTCGGGTCCTGCATCGCCTCGGCTGGTGGCGCAGTGTGGCACGGCAGCCCCCTGGCCTAGCGCTCCTCCCAGGCCGCCACTAGAGATGCAGTGGTGGAGTAGGGACTGGCGGCAAGGTAAAGCACCAGGGGCTCGAGAGGGCGAGGCGCCACCATCGCCGGAGGGCTGGTCAGGTATCTCTTGAGGTCTTGAAATGCTTGGTCGGCTTCTGGGGTCTACTCGAACGGTCCCTTCTTCTTCATCAGCTTGAAGAATGGCAGGGCGCGCTCTCCCAGCTTGGAGATGAAGCACCCCAGCAAGGTCACACGGCCTACAAGCTTCTGCATCTCCTTAAGAGTTTGCGGTGGGCTCATGTCTTCTATCGCCTTGACCTTCTCTCGGTTGGCCTCGATCCCCCTGTGGAACATGAGGAAGCCTAGCAGCTTGCCGGAAGGGACACCAAACATGCACTTCTCAGGGTTGAGCCGCAAGTCCACCTGGTGCAGGCTCGCGAAGGTCTCCTCCAGGTCCTGGATCAAAGTTCTTGCCTCCCGAGATTTTACCACAATGTCATCGACGTAGGCTTTAGCATTCCTCCCGAGCTGCTGAACCATGGCGATGTGCATCAGCCGTTGGAAGGTCGCGCCTGCGTTGTGTAGCCCGAACGACATGCAATTGTAGCAGTACACCCCACACGGGGTCATGAAGGTCGTCTTCTCCACATCTTCCACTGCTATCTTGATCTGGTGATAACCTGAAAGTGCGTCCAGGAAGCATAGCAGGTCGCATTCGGCGGTGGAATCGACAATCTGATCGATGCGCGAGAGCGGGAATGGGTCTTGGGGACAAGCCTTGTTAAGGTTGGTGAAGTCAACACACATGCGCTCCTTCCCGCCTTTCTTCGGCACGACGACGGGGTTCGCCAGGCACTCAGGGTACCGAACCTCGCGAATGACACCCGCCGCCTCCAGCTTGCGGCTTTCCTGGACGATGAAGGACAACTTCTCCGTGGATTGTCGCCGCGCCTTCTGCTTCACGGGGCGCATATTGGGGCACACCATCAAGTGATGCTCGATCACCCCTCTTGGGACCCCCACTAGCTTCCTGGGTTCCCAGGCGAATACGTCCTTGTTCGCGCGCAGGAACCTCACCAATGCCTCCTCTTGATTTGGGTTGAGGTTGGCGCCTATGGTGAAGGTGGCTCCCGAGGACCCATCTTCCTCGCTCGGCACCTGCTTGGTTTCGGCCCGATCTTGAGTGAACAACTTCTTATTCTTTGCTGGTACGGCCTTCTTAGCCCCTGGGGTGGCTTCTTTGGCTGGTTATGCCACTGTGGCGGTTTTGAGGGTGCACTTGAGCGCCGCTAGAGACTCCTTGGTATCTCCCACTACGATGAGGATGTCCTTGCTCCTGGGCATCTTCATGAGCTTGTAGGCCGGATGGGTTGCCGCCATGAACTGAGCCAGAGCTGGGTATCCGAGGATGGCGTTGTACGGGAGGCCGATCTGGGCGATGTCGAAGTCGATCATCTCGGTGCGGTAGTTGTCGCGGGTGCCGAAGGTCTCAGGGAGGCAGATCTGTCCCAAGGGGTTGGTGGAGCCGCCGCCGACCCCAGAGAAGGGCTTGCTGGGTCGGAGCCGTTGGAGTGGTACATGGAGAAGGCTGAAAGCCTCCATAGATAGCACGTTGAGATCGGCGCCGCCGTCGATGAGGATCTTGGTGACAGCTACGCTTCAGATGGTGGGCGTGCATAGCATTGGGAGCATGCCCAAGCCAATGGTGGTGGCAGGGTGATCCCCCGTGTCGAAGGTAAGGTCGGCCTTGGGCGCCACCCAACCCGGGGGAGCTCCTTGGCGCGCGAAGGCGGCGCCAATCTGGCGAAAGAACGGCTTGGTGTGACGGTCCGAGGGTGGTGCTTGCGAGCCTTCCAGGAGGGCCGCGATGGCGAGGGGCGCCGGTGCCGCGAAGCGCGCGACGAAGAGACCGCGCAGCTCCTCCCAGGAGGTCACCGAATATCCTGGCAAGCTGAGCAGCCAGGCGCATGGCACACCGACCAGGGCTAAGGGGAACAAGTTGGCCATGACCCGGTCGTCGCCTCCGGCTTCGAGGACAGCCTTCTCATACGCCTGCAGGAAGGCCGCCAGATCTGCCGCGCCATCATAGCGGGGTGGCATCTCTGGCATGAACTTGCGCGGCCACCGCACCTGCCGCAAGGTGTGGGTGAAGGCTCGGACACCCACTACGCATCCGCAGGTGCACGCTGGCTTAACCAGAGGGGTGGCGTCCGCCATGAAGCTGGACGAAGCAAGCGGAGAGGCGGAGCTTCGGTGCACCCCTACCTGGCACGCCAAATTTCGGATTTCAGGTTCCGGAAAAACCCTTGAGGTATGAACACTGGGGTGCGCACTAAGATCTCTCCCCCCTCTAGGTCACGGCTTGACCGCAATCTGAAGGCTTAGTGCGTCTAACCCGCAGAATAAGGGGACACAAGATTTATAGTGGTTCGGGCCACCGATGTGGTGTAATACCCTACTCTAGTGTGCTATGGTGGATTGCCTCTTGGGATGAGGATGAACAATTACAAGGGAAGAACAACCTCCTGAGGAGAGGTGCTGTTGTGCTTGGTGAGTTGATGCGGTAGGGGATCGTCCCTCTCTAGATGTGCCGATTCTTCCAGATCTCTCCCCATTCCTACGATGGTGGCTAGCCCTATTTATAGAGGCCTAGGTCCTCTCCCCAAATATTAGGCGGGAAGGGATCCCACAACGGCCAGTTTGAAGGGGGACAGCTAGTACAAGCTATCCTAACAAAAGATGGTCTTCGCCTGCCAAAGGCTCTGGTGATGATGCCATCTTGGGCTCCACGGTGACCTCCGTCCTGCCGGTCTTGGTATTGTTGCACCGATATGGAAACCTTTGCTTGATGCCTCAGGACTCTGCGCCTGCGCTTTCCTCTTTAGCACCAAAGAGGAAACGAGGACACTGCGCGCACTGGCACCCGCCTGGTGCCCGCCTGGCCTTGGTCGTCATGGATTGCATCACAGGAACGTCGGGAGGTGCCCCTTGCCTTGATTTCTCTGCCCCTCGCGAGCCAGCTTGGTGAGGCCGCCCCCGAGGAGGTCTTGCATCATCCGCCTCGCGAGGCTTGGCCCCTCACGAGGGTCTTGAGTGTTTGCTGGTGAAGATGGGTCGTACAGGGCCGCTGGTGGAGCCACGCCGTGGGTCGCAGACAGGCAAGTCTGGGGACCCCCGTTCCCAGGATGCCGACATATTCCAACAACTGGCTTCCTCAAATGCCATAGGTCTTCTTGAGTAAGCAAGTTGGATGCACACCCACTTAGTTTCTTTTGTTGAGCTTTCATAGATTTATAGCTCTAGTGCATCCGTTGCATGGCAATCCCTACTCCTTGCATTGACATCAATTGATGGGCATCTCCCTAGCCCGTTGATTAGCCGCGTCAATGTGAGACTTTATTTTTTGTTGTCTTCTCCACACAACCCCCATTATTATATTCTATTCCACCCATAGTGTTATGACCATGGCTCATGCTCATGTATTGCATGAAAGTTGAAAAAAGTTTCAGATTACTAAAGTATGAATCAATTGCTTGGCTTGTCATCGGGGTTGTGCCTGATGGGAGCATTTTTGTGTAACGAAAATGAAGCATATCCGTACTATATGATTTTGTAGGGATAAGCTTTCGTTGGCCATGTTATTTTGAGAAGACATAATTGCTTAGTTAGTATGCTTGAAGTATTATTATTTTTATGTCAATATTAAACTTTTATCTTGAATCTTTCGGATCTGAACATTCATGCCACAATAAAGAGAATTACTTTGAAAATTATGTTAGGTAGCATTCCACATCAAAAATTCTGTTTTTATCATTTACCTACTCGAGGACGAGCAGGAATTAAGCTTGGGGATGCTTGATACGTCTCCGACGTATCTATAATTTTTGATTGTTCCATGCTATTATATTATCTGTTTTGGATGTTTAATGGGCTTTATTATGCACTTTTATATTATTTTTGGGGCTAACCTATTAACCGAAGGCCCAGTACAAATTGTTGTTTTTTTGCCTATTTCAGTGTTTCGCAGAAAAGTAATATCAAATAGAATCCAAATGGAATGAAACCTTCGCGATGATCGTTTTTGGAACAAATGTAATCCAGGAGACTTGGAGTGGACGTCAAGGAAGCAGCAAGGAAGCCACGAGGCAGGAGGGCGCACCCCCACCCTCGTGGGCCCCTCGCAGCTCCACCGACCTACTTCTTTCACCTATATATACTCATATACCCTGACAACATCTAGGAGCACCACGAAACCCTATTTCCACCGCTGCAACCTTCTGTACCCATGAGATCCCATCTTGGGGCCTTTTCCGGCGCTCTGTCGGAGGGGGGATCGAGCATAGAGGGCTTCTACATGAACACCATAGCCTCTTTGATGAAGTGTGAGTAGTTTACCACAGACCTTCGGGTCCATAGTTATTAGCTGGATGGCTTCTTATCTCTCTTTGGATCTCAATACAAAGTTCTCCTCGATTCTCCTGGAGATCAATTCAATGTAATTATTTTTGCTGTGTGTTTGGCGAGATCTGATGAATTGTGGGTTTATGATCAAGATTACTATGAACAATATTTGGGTCTTCCCTGAATTCTTATATGCATGATTTAAATATCTTTGATAGTCTCTTCAAATTATAAGTTTGGTTTGGCCTACTAGATTGATCTTTCTTGCAATGGAAGAAGTGATTAGCTTTGGGTTCAATCTTGTGGTGTCCTTTCTGAGTAACAGCAGGGGCAGCAAGGCACGTATTGTATTGTTGCCATCGAGGATAAAGAGATGGGGTTTATATCATATTGCTTGAGTTTATCCCTCTACATCATGTCATCTTGCCTAATGCCATACTCTATTCTTATGAAATTAATACTCTAGATGCATGCTGGATAGTGGTCGATGTGTGTACTAATAGTAGTAGATGCAGAATCGTTTCGGTCTACTTGTCACGGACGTGATGCCTATATACATGATCATGCCTCGATATTCTCATAACTATTCGCTTTTCTATCAATTTCTTGACAGTAATTTGTTCACCCTCGATGCAGAATCGTTTCGGTCTATTCTCCATTATATTATTCTCCTGTCAACTAGTTATTTCTGTCTCCATTTATTTTGCAATCTTCACTTTTCAATCTATACAACAAAAATACCAAAAATATTTATCTTATTATCTTTATCAGATCTCACTTTTGCAAGTGGTCGTGAAGGGACTGACAACCCCTTTATCGCGTTGGTTGCAAGGTTCTTGATTGTTTGGGCAGGTACGAGGGACTTGCATGTAGTCTCCTACCTGATTGATGCCTTGGTTCTCAAAAACTGAGGGAAATACTTACTCTACTTTGCTGCATCACCCTTTCCTCTTCAAGGGAAAACCAACGCATGCTCAATAGGTAGCAGTGGCCTAACGCAAACAATTTTCAAGAGGATGTCATGTGTGATTGTTCATTAATCCAACACAGTTTATTCCTAGAAATTTTGTGCGTTGCGTGAGGTCATCACCGACTGTGTTTTCTCAATAATCGTTTGCAATAGAAAAACCATTTATTAATCCTAATTGTCCTATTATTAATAATCCATTTATTAATATAGTGGAAGTTTTATATTTAGCACATAATATATTTCATTTTCATATTAAGGAAGCATGATTTCATAATTTAAATACATCAGAGTATACAACATTATCTAGATAACACAACTGCACCAGCACCAAGGTTCACATGCAACATCTATAACCTTTCGAAATTAGCATTATAGACGGTACATATACAGATGAATCTCATCTGGAAACTACTATAGCGGAAGGAGAATATTGAGCCTTTATTGATGTTGAAGGTCATTGCAGCTTTAGGCCAGTGCCTGTGGATGATTGACCGTCCATCCTTCGTCCTCTTCAAGAACACTTCAATATTGAACCATGGGTGTTGTATAAATACCTTCCTCGCCTCCTGACCACACAGGTGGTTTGAGAGGTAATCATCAGTCAACTGCTTTGGAAAGGCCTGAAAACAAGGTTGTGCATAAATATCTTCTCTATATTGGAAATGGGGCAAAGGAATAAAAAGGCAAGGTATAATAGTTAGTACCATCCTGTAGTGAACTGATGTCTTCTTCATTGTGCAAACAAAGATCTTGTTGTCTTTTGTCGCTAATTTTTTATCCTAAAAATCTTTCTGAGTTTCTTGACTTGACTGATATTCATGGACAACTCATTTCCCCATATGCACAAAGGGACGAACAGTGGGCAGAACCTCTGACAGCAGGACCTACATGTGCAAGACCAAATTGTTAAAAACCTAAATATTAGAATGGTTCCTGCAATTGCACAGTAATGTGCTATTAGACAAAGTACCATGCATGTGCAAACCTCGATTGTAAACCTCAGTGCTTCCCATTGTTTCCCTGAAACACATATAAGATAGTTAGTGATCAGGTTAAGTGAGGGTTTGCATGCTATTAGTAAAATATGTTGATGAAAAATGAGCACATTGCAGATTCATTAGATTAATTCAAGCCACTTGGTAAACCCATTTATCCAAACCAAGCATGATTAAGAACTAGGAAATATAGCAATTGTATATGTTTCTCATGTGTAAGTGCATCTAGTGCCCCTTAGTGATTTTGGTGTATTGAAGACTTATAGGTTAAGGGACTAATGCCTTTGTGAGTGTACACAGGTCTATAAGTCTATGAGGAGTTTGAGATTTACAGAGAAAGTCGACCCCTAAAAATGAAGTTCTTTGACTAAAGACTTTAGATTTCTGAAGACTTTCTGAAGACTTTGAAAGTGAAGAAATTGGTGTGACCTTGAAGACTTGGTATTCATTCGAGGAACATGAAGCGTGAAGACTTTTGTTTTCGTAGTTTAATTTTCCCTTTCTTGAGTCATAGGAAACACCGTACTATTAAAGGGGGTCGAGGAAATACTAAGGAAAAATTTCCATGTGATGCTCAACTCAAAATCCTACACCTACCAATCCCTTCGAGTGAAGCCATTAGAAATCTCATACAGTCCAGTCATATTCTTCAGTGACAGAGACGAAGTTCTTCTGGTTTCCAAGGAATTTGTTCTGACTGAGGAGTTAGGAATTCGCCAGTGCGGATTTCCTACACAGTGAGTAACATGATAGCCCTGAGGATTTTGCTACTCAAAATTCCGACAGTTGTTGTGCTATGCGCCAGCTCTCCCAAAATATCTATCCACCTAACGGTCATATCATTGAAGGGCATTTATGTCTTATCATGTCGGGCTGCTCCCTAGGCTATAAATAGCCGCCCCCTACAACCACTAGCTGGTTGGCTGCTCCGAGAGAAAATGACACTTGTCATTTGAGAGCAACCCATCCTCCGAGGACTTTGAGAGAAAATCATCAAGTGAGGAAAAACCCAAACCCACACACCTACAAACCCCATGTGATTGAGCATCACTGAAGAGATTGATCCTGCGTGGACCCGACGCTTGTTACCTTTGAAGATTGTGCTTCTTCCAGATGGTTAGGCGTCATGGTCTAGAGCATCCAAGAGGAATTGTGCATCGCCGAGTGACCAAGTTTGTGAAGGTTCGGAAGTCACCTGAAGACTTACCACGAGTGATTGGATGATGTCTGTGTGACCTTAGTTCAAGGAGAATACGGTGAGGACTTGGTGTCCTGAGCTGCGTGTTCAGGACTAGGTGTCTGGGACTGTGTGTCCTCGAGTTTAAATACTCAGCCGCTCCAACCAGACATACAACTGAGACAGCAGTTGGAACTGGTCTACCAAATCATTGTCTTCACCAAGCTTACTGGTTCCATTTCCTCAACTCTTTCATTTCCTCATAACTGAGTTGTGTGCTTGTTCATATCTGTGTTTGAAGACTTTGACTGAAGACATTCTCAATTTCCTCAGTTCATTTTCTTCAGTCTGTTTGTCTTCATCCTGTGTTATCATGTGCTTACGCTTCCAGTACTCTATGCCTGTCTTCATTTCATCATGATGACTATGCTTGTATTCTATTATGTTTACTTTTGAGTACTTATTCCGCTGCTAGTAGTTCTTCGCTAAGGAATTTCCTCACCGGCAAATTCCTCAGTGAAGAATTTCATAAAAATCGCCTATTCACCCCCCCCTCTAGTCGATATAACACACTTTCAATTGGTATTAGAGCAAGGTACTCCCTTGATCTGTGTGATTTTGGTTTAACGGCCTGGAGTTTTAGTTATGTCGACTGCTGGTATGAAGAAAGTGACTTGCCCCATTTTTTACGGTCATTAGTATCCCAAGTGGAAGGCCATGATGAAGAAGTGCCTCATGGCGATGAACAGCGAGCTGTGGACCGTCACTGAGATTGGTTTGACCGATCTGTGCAAGATGGCGGAAGCAGATGACATTCGCAAGTACACTCTTCTCAACCTCACGGTGAAGGACGTCATCTGCTCCTGTCTGTCTCAAAATCAGTTCAGGAATATCATGCATCTCGATCATGCGAAGCTTATCTGGGACCGTCTCTCTGAGGTCTATGATGGTCATCAAACCTGTCATGACCCTTGGTTTGAGGACTTCAAGGAATCTCTCAAAGTGATGACATTCGAACCAAAATCATCATCTTCTGCATCATGCCTTATGGCAAAAGATGCTAAGGTAACTGAATGCTACCTATCCGAGTCTAGTGATGATGAATTTGGTGATGAATTTGGACCCAACTATGTCAAACTTGCTTCCCTTGCCACTAAACAACAAAGAGCTTTGGAAAAAGTTTACTACATGCTAAATAAGAGCGATGATATGTTGGGTGAAGAAATGGATCAGTCAAAAGCTTTGGCTGAAAGTCTTCAGAGACTTCATACTAAATATAACACCCTTCAAGATCATCTTAACACTCTCCTATCTGATCATGAGAAGCTTTCTTATGAATTTCTTCAAAGAAAGCAAGACCTTGAAAATCTAAGAGTGAGTTATGAAGATCTTCAGAAGGAGCGCGATTCATTACTTGCTCAACAAATCAGCGCTTCTCAGGAAGAATTTGTTCCTCCTTGTTTGAAATGCATTGAACGTGAATCTGCTAATTCTTCACCTGAATGTTCAAATGCTGCTAATGTTTCAAATTCTTCACATGCCTCTGCTATCACTAATTCCTCATCTGAGGACATTGCTAGTATCACTGACGATGCAGGGCTGAAGGAATTGTACATGACAGGCATGTACAAAAGCCTCAAAGGGCATCAGACTCTTTGTGATGTGCTTAAAAAGCAGATCCTCAACAGGAACCCTAGGAAAGAGGGTATTGCTTTTGAGAGGAAACTCAATGCTGATGGTACATATTGGAAGCCTGGGCAGTACCCCAAAACTACATGGGTTGCTGCAAAGGGACCTCCAGTTGATCCATCTAACTTATCTGGATTTGCATGCGAATCTCCTCGTTCTGATGATGAGTCATTTGACTCCAACTATAAAATGTTCAAAAATCAGAATGGTGAAGTATTTGCTAGATATGTTGGCACTAACTGCAGGAACGGTCCTCCTATGAAGAAAATTAGGGTTCCCAAAAGATGCCTTGAAAATCTTCAGGTGAATGTCATCATGACGCCACCTGTGAAGAATAGGAACCCCAGATCAAATTCTTCATATGGATCCAAGTCCTCATACGGACCAAACTCCTCACATGGATCATATTCCTCAAAAGGATCAAAGTCCTCATATGAACATCATCGTGCTAACCCATCTATTTCGCAGGGAAGATCTAAGGATTATGGATATGTGCACTATTCTTGAAATCATTCTGTCCATAAGTCTTCGAAGAATTTCACTGCTTACTCTTATGCTTACTCTAACCCCTCTTATGTGAAACGAAATGGACTGGCATCTATGCCACCTTTCTCTTATGGAGCTCGCAGCATGATGAACTCTTTGCCACCCCATCTGATGTGGGTGGTGAATAAAAAGAACTAATCTCTTCTGCAGGGTCAGGTCTCCAGACGTACGTAATCGTCTGAAGAATTTGCTGGAGACCTGAGCATGCCTGATAGGACGCAGGCTAATCATGAAGAAATGAACTTTCATTTCTCACGTCGTCATGCTGCTTTATCTATTCTTTTGCTTGATGAAATTGATCTGATGAATTGATGTCATATTCTTCACTAATGAAGTATATGAGTTTGTAAGTTGCACTAATTCACCTGCAGGATGATCAACCAAAAGCCACTGAGTGGGTCCTCGATAGTGGATATACAAATCATATGACTGGCGACAAGAATCTATTGATGGATTCTCCATTATCTCCGTAGCATCTGAAGCATATCATCTTTGCCGACAAAGGAAAAATTCAGGTATTGGGTTTAGGTAAGGTTGCGATCACAAAGGATCGACACATGGACAAAGTCATGCTTGTCGAGTCCTTAGGATACAACCTTATGTCTGTCTCAATGCTTTGTGATCTTGATATGGTTGTTGTCTTTGGCAAGTATCGTTGTGTTGTGGTTATGGAAGCTGACAATTCCAAAGTCTTCGAAGGATTTAGGAGAGGAGACTTGTATATTGTTGATTTCCCTACAGGACCACAACCAGCCGTGTGCCTACTTGCAAAAGCTTCAGAAGGCTGGCTCTGGCATCGGCGACTTGGTCATGCAGGCATGAGGAATTTGCACACGCTTGCGAAGAAGAAGCATTTCATTAGCATCGAGAATGTCAAATTCCTCAAGGATCACCTATGCAGAGCCTGTGCAGCTGGAAAGATGACAAAGGCCAAGCATCCAGCGAAGACTATCATGACCACCACTCGCCCATTTGAATTGCTTCACATGGATCTCTTCGGTCCTAATCATTATTCTACTGTTTCAAATGAAGCATCTCAATATGGCTTTGTTATTGTTAATGATTACTCTCGTTACACATGGGTACACCTTGTTACTTACAAACATGAAGTGCAGGAAGTCTTCAAACGATTTTCCTTGAGGGCTTCAACCAACTCTGATGTGAAGATTAAGCACATCAGAAGTGACAATGGCACTAAGTTCAAGAATTCTGGTCTCGATGACTCTCTTGATGAACTTGGTATTACTCATGAGTTATCTGCTCCTTACACTCCTCAGCAGAACGGCGTCGTGGAGCGCAAGAACAGGACTCTTGCTAAGATGGCTCGCACTATGCTTGATGAATACAAAACGCCTCATCGTTTCTGGACTGAGGCAATTGATACTGCGTGCCACATCATCAACAGAGTATATCTTCACAAATTCTTCAAGAACACTGCCTATGAACTCCTCACTGATAAGAAACCCAATGTAAGTTATTTCAAAGTCTTTGGTGCGAAATGTTGGATTATAGATCCTCATCACAACTCAAAATTTGCACCGAAAGCACATGAGGGTTTTATGCTTGGTTACGGAAAGGACTCGCACGCCTACAGAGTCTTCAACAACGTTCTTCACAAGGTTGTTGAAACTTTAGATGTGCGGTTTGATGAAACTAATGGCTCGCAAAGAGAGCACCTACCTACTGTGATAGATGAACCACCACCTGAGGAAACTATCAAGTTCAAGGCTACTGAGGATGTCATTCCTACTGAAGAATCTGCTGAAGAATTCATTCCAGAACATGAAGAATGTCGAGCTAATGCACCTGACGAAAATACTGAAGAAAATGGTGCTGAAGAGAATGCTGATCAAATTCCTCAACGACAACCAAATCATCCTCGCATTGCAAAAGAAGTGCAAGTTGAAAAGATCATCAATGACATCAAAGCGCCTTTGTCTCTATCATAGAGCCCACTAAGGTAGATGAAGCATTTCTGGAGCCTGAGTGGATTCAGGCCATGCAAGAAGAATTACATCAGTTCGAGCTCAACAATGTCTGGGAACTGGTCAAACGTCCAGATCCTCGCAAGCACAATATCATTGGCACAAAGTGGATCTACCGCAACAAGCAAGATGAAAATGGCCTTGTGGTGAGGAATAAGGCACGACTTGTAGCTCAAGGCTACACACAGGTTGAAGGAATTGATTTCGATGAAACTTTTGCACCTGTTGCTAGACTTGAGGCTATTCTCATATTACTTGCTTATGCTAACCATCATGATATCAGTTTATATCAAATGGATGTGAAAAGTGCATTCCTCAATGGTAAGCTTGAGGAAGAAGTATATGTTGCTCAACCCCCAGGTTTTGAAGATCCAAAGAATCCTGACAAAGTCTTCAAACTCAACAAGTCCCTCTATGGCCTCAAGCAGGCCCCTCGGGCGTGGTATGATACCTTGAAGGAATTCTTCATGAAGAAAGGCTTCAAACCCGGTTCACTCGACCCTACTCTTTTCACTAAATCTTATGATGGTGAATTGTTTGTGTGCCAAATATATGTTGATGATATTATCTTTGGCTGTACTGACCAACGTTATAGTGATGAATTTGCCTATATGATGAGTGAAGAATATCAAATGTCTATGATGGGAGAGTTGAAATTCTTCTTAGGTCTTCAAATTCGTCAACAACGCAATGGCATATTCATATCTCAGGAGAAATACCTCAAGGATGTAGTGAGGAAATTCGTCATGCAAGATTGTAAAGGCGTCAAAATTCCAATGCCCACAAATGGCCATATGTGCATTGATGAAAATGGTATCGACTTCTATGATAAGGTATACCGCTCCATGATTGGCTCTTTATTGTACTGATGTGCATCTAGGCCAGACATAATGCTTAGTGTTTGCATGTGTGCCCGATTTCAAGCAACACCGAAGCAATCACACCATAAGGCTGTGAAGCATATTCTTCGATATCTAGCTCACACACCAACACTTGGATTATGGTACTCCAAGGGCTCAGCTTTTGATCTCATTGGATATTCTGACTCTGACTATGCTGGTGATCCTGTGGACCGCAAGTCAACATCTGGTACATGTCATTTCCTCGGATGATCTTTGGTCTGTTGGTCCTCAAAGAAACAGAACTGCGTATCACTATGTACTACTGAAGCTGAGTACATTGCCGCTGGTTCTTGCTGTGCTCAATTGCTATGGATGAAGCAAACTCTCAAGGACTACGGCGTCAACATGAAGAATGTGCCTCTCTTCTGTGACAAGGAGAGTTCCATCAAGATTGCTCACAACCCAGTTCAACACTCGAAGACTAAGCACATTCAGATTCATCCTCATTTTCTTCATGATCATGTGTTGAAGGGCGACATTTCTATTGAGCATGTGAAGAATGAAGAACAGCTAGCCGATATCTTCAAAAAGCCCTTGGATGAGAAGAGATTTAGCAAGTTGCGATGTGAGCTAAATATCCTAGAATCTTCGAATGTTCTTTGAAAAGGACACTCATCCTAACACTTATGCAAAATTGATGACTTAGATGTGCAACACATGAAGAAACGTTTTTCTTCAATCAATGAAGAATAGAACTCTAAATGTGAAGAAATTAACGAAGAATTGATTCTCAGAACCCTAAGATAATTGTATGCGGTGTCTGAAATCATCATTCTTATACGGTGGGTCACGCCACAACCAAAAGTTGGAATTCCTCAGTTGTTCATATTCTTCAGCTTTGCATTGTCTTCACTGTTTCCGTTGTCTACAACATTCACTTATTGCTAATTCTTCAAGTTGGTTTTTCTGCTAAGTGAATGTGATCGGACCCTTTCCCCCTCTATGCTATACTCAACCCAATCTGTTCACAAATTCTTCATGTCTGTTCTATTTGGAACTCGTTCAAAATCTTCACTGTGTCCTTGTGAGCTGAAGAAATTGCGAATGGAACTTTAAAACCTATCTTATCTAAATTTTCGGCTTTGCCGCTCAAACCGTTCTGCATCCCACGATACACTTATCCTTTCACCCACGATCGCACACGATCTCCACCTCTCAGTACGTGGGTGACACATGTCAAGCGAATGAGAAGGGTCAGGGGCACGTTCGTCCAATTTCTTCGGGCGAACAGTTTTCACCGTGGCTATAAATACCCTTCTTCCCCTTCCTCGCTTCTTTTACTCCGCTCGACCTCTCTAAAGCTCGAGCTTCTCAAACCCTAGCGCTGCTGCTAGTTCATCGTCATCGGTGAGGAAGACCTTCACTGCCTCGACCTCGTCGCCGCCGTACTCGCGCCGGCCGCGGAAATCTTCACTCCACCGCCGCCGTAGCCGTCTTCCTCCGCCGAGTTAGGGCGTGGAAGATCTACACAGAAGAACTTCACCTCTCCACCTCACAGTTCATCGTGTTCTTCATCCAGGGTAATTAAAAGTTACTTTTACTACCTCTCATTGATTCGAATGATTATCTACAAAATCTTCAAAGTTGTTTTTCTTCATATCGTCACACACTAAAACACCTCTCATATCATCTGTTCTTGATTCGTTTCTCTAAGCTATGTTTTTCTTCAAGATTCCTCAAATGTATGGATTTTTGGTCTACACATCTCTGAACCTAAGACAAAGAATGCTTAGTGAAATTCTTCAAGACTCATTTGGTCAAATTCGTCAAACTTGTTATTTTTACAAAACCTTCTGAGAACGCATATGACCTCTCCAAATTCCTCAACGGGACCCTCTCTACAGAAGACAAAGGCCACTGCTGGACGAGGTCCTCGCCCTAGTCCTCAAAAGAAGCAAGTCGCCTTCCAAGTGCCGTCTGATGAAGACGAAGCTGATGATGATGAACTTGCTGAAATCATTAGAGATAGGCAAGTTAGGGCCGCTAGAGCCAAGGGAACAGATGTGCCACCGCTTTTGGATCCCGGGTTGATCCTCGAATACATTGATGTTTGGCACAAGGACTCCAACACTCCCATGCCTGATTTCAAGTTGACTCTTGGCCAAAGTCACATGTTGACCCATTTCATCCAAGAAGAAAAATGGAAATATGAGAAGGCCAGGCAGATCAAGAAAGCGCAGTACAAAAAGGAGCGCTATCTGAAGAAAAACGTTGTCTCTATGACAACCGAAGAACTTGTCACTACTCAATCTGAGATCAAGAAACTTAGTGATGAATTTGATGCATACCATGCTGATTGGCTTGGAGCGAAGGTTCGTTTTGTGAAACTTGCGGATAACTTCACTTCTAATGTTGCTGCCCCAACGCAACAGGAAGTTCCTCAGGCTGAAGCATCTGCTCAGCCGACGGAAGTACATGCCAGCACAGCTGATGAAAATCAAGCTGCTGAAGAAAATGTGAGTTCCAGGGCTGATGACTGCATTCCAGCTGCTGAAAGAAATTGCTAGGGCATCCACTAGTGGTGCGCCAGAAGAAACTGAAGAAATCAGGGCAACTGCATCAGTTATGCCTGAAGAAAATCAACCAAATTCCTCTGCTCCCCCTGCGCCAACACCAACTCCGATCCTGCCATCTGCATCAGATGTGAAGAAGACCAAGGCTGCAGAGCATGCAGCAGTGAAGAAAAGGAAAGCATCAGCTACTTCAGATTCTTCAGCTCTGAAGAAGATGAAGCCTTTGACCAGTTCATTTGCTAATCCCATTGATGTTGTTCCAATCTCAACCATGCCATCAAAGGACCTTGTTCCTTTTGGTGAAGAATATGAGATCCCTAGCGGATCTGATGAACAAAATAATTCTGTTGCTTCGTTAGAGAAGATTGATGAAGAAATTGAAGTAGATACGATCCCTTCAACACCTATTATCTCCTCGCTTATGCCTCAGTTCACAGCTGAAAGAGGCTGGCGTTGAAGAAATGGAAGATGAAGATGTGAATGTTGGCTGCTCCACACCCGTGATGAGTGATGAATTCTGGGAATGTCAGCACCAAACTCTCCAATGTTCACACCGTTGCAGCAAATACCTCAGTCCCCCGCACAAACTGTTCAAATGGGCTCTGAAGAAACTCACCCCACTTCATATGTACATGAGGAAATTCCAGCCACTAGTGCTGAAGAAACTGCTGCTGCTGAACATATGAAGACGCAGACTGCCACTAAAGAGGAACCAGAAATTCCTCAGCCTGAAGAACCTGAGATTGCGATTCCTGAGGTCGTGATGCACCTCACTGACACTCCTCTGCCCAAGCCAAAGGATCCATTCTCACGCAAGAAAAAGTTCAAGGCTGATGATTTCTTCAGTGAGAATGTATTCTTCGAAGACTACAACCCTTATAACTCTGCTCGCATTACCAAGAGGCGTTTCTGGACTGCTAGTCAAGCCAATTTCTATTCCTCGGTGTTGTTCAACAAAGAGAAAATCTTCTACCATGAGCACATTCCTCACATGGATATGGAATCTCTACCGTGTTTCGTGCCAGTCCTTAGTGTTCTTCACGATGCTGGATTGTTAAACTTTTGCTCTGACATCTGTGATTGGAATGAAGAACTGATTCTTCAATTTTATGCGACGCTGCACATCACAGGAGATTCTGAAGATGTGAATTCATGGGTACTGGACTGGATGTCTGAGAACACTCACTACACAGCACCAGCTTCTGAATTCCTTCGTGCCTTGCCACTCAGTCCTCCCCTTGAAGAAGCTCTTTTCATCTACAGTGAACCTGAGCTTACAAATCACTACATGCAGGTTCGGATGAAACCTTTGAAGCCAGGTCAGGCCCCACGAACCAAATTCCTCGTGAAGGAATTACTCTATGTGCCCAGAACTGTCTATCATATTCTTACGAGGACAATGAGTCCTATGAAAGGCCACGACTCATCTCATGAGGAAATTGTTGGCATCATGAAGAATCGGGTATTCAATATTGTTCATGGCATTCCTGTAAATTATCACGATTTCTTCATGAGGACTCCAGCAAATGTTGCACTGTCTCCGTTTGAGCTGAAGCCTTATGCACCTTGGATTATGAGATTCCTCAGGACAAGGTCTTCACTCGACTACAAAGCTGATTTTCAGAATCACCTCAGCTACTTGCCCCCGATTGAAGTCCTCAAGCAGACCTATTCCTCAGTTGATGAAAAGAGCAAGGAACCAGCTGTTATAGATGAAGGCATTCGTCCATTGGATGGACAGTTTCGCAAAGCTGCCTCTTATTCCACAAATGATGACTCTGCCACACATGACTCTGCCAATGCACCCAAGTCTACTCCTAAAGCCACTGCTCCTCGTGTGATGACTGATCGTGAGCTTCTGCTTAGTCTTCACCAGAAGGTGGATCGAAATCATAAATGGGTTAAGTGTCAGTTTGGTTCATTTCTTCACAACATGACTGCTACACACAATGCAGTGAAGAAAAACCATTACTACCTCCATGAAGTCTTCGGTCGCACCTGAGCCATTCTGTCACATCGGTAGGGTGAAGACGATCTGAAGAATATGGGTCTCAAGGAAGATTTTGACTGGTCTGCACCTCCACCGAAGAAATTCAACAAGGTCAAGGTTCCTTCCTTGGTGGCCAGCTCATATTCTTCATCGCGCGACACTGATGAGAATGAAGACTTGGACGACACTGCGGCAGGCCCTACTACGACAAACGACCCCAACAACGCTGGCGCTCCTTCATCAACTTGATATTCTTCAGGGGTGTTAGTCCTCATATTCGATCCTTTTGGTCATTTGATGACAAAGGGGGAGAATTTTGAGTTAGTCTTCAAGCAGGTCTTTCTATATGGGCATTTTTTTCAAGTTACAACTCTCGTTCTTCTGAGACTTTATTGGATCGAGTTGTAAACTTAAACCCGATGGTGCTCTGATACTTTTCATATGTTTTTCTGCATGCTTATTCCTCATATATGCTAATGCACGCATGCTGAATTACATCAGTCACCATATTTCATCATGCATTTCAAATTCTTCACTTCTATATGTCAAATGTGTGTATGAATTACAAGATATAGGGGGAGATCTCCATGATTCAACTCTTCAAGTGTGCATTGCTTCAAAAGCAAATTCCTCACAATGCACATCTTCAGGGGGAGTTCTTCTATATCTTGCAAGCAAATTCCTCAATATCAGTATTTACACTTCATATGTTTATCCCCGTTGAAAACTTAACCTATATTGTCATCAATCACCAAAAAGGGGGAGATTGTAAGTGCATCTAGTACCCCTTAGTGATTTTGGTGTATTGAAGACTTATAGGATAAGGGACTAATGCGTTTGTGTGTGTACACAGGTCTATAAGTCTATGAGGAGTTTGAGATTTACAGAGAAAGTCGACCCCTAAAAATGAAGTTCTTCAACTGAAGACTTTGGATTTCTAAAGACTTTCTGAAGACTTTGAAAGTGAAGAAATTGGTGTGACCTTGAAGACTTGGTATTCATTCGAGGAACATGAAGCGTGAAGACTTTTGTTTTCGTAGTTTCATTTTCTCTTTCTTGAGTCATAGGAAACACCATACTATTAAAGGGGGTCGAGGAAATACTAAGGAAAAATTTCCATGTGATGCTCAACTCAAAATCCTACACCTACCAATCCCTTCGAGTGAAGCCACTGGAAATCTCATACAGTCCAGTCATATTCTTCAGTGACAGAGATGAAGTTCTTCTGGTCTCTGAGGAATTTGTTCCGACTGAGGAGTTAGGAATTTGCCAGTGCAGATTTCCTACACAGTGAGGAACATGATAGCCCTGAGGATTTTGCTACTCAAAATTCCGACCGTTGCCATGTTATGCACCAGCTGTCCCAAAATATCTATCCACCTAACGGTCATATCATTGAAGGACATTTATGTCTTATCATGTCGGGCTGCTCCCTAGGCTATAAATAGCCGGCAACTACAACCACTAGCTGGTTGGCTGCTCCGAGAGAAACTAACACTTGTCATTTGAGAGCAACCCATCCTCCGAGGACTTTGAGAGAAAATCATCAAGTGAGGAAAAACCGAAACCCAAACACCTATAAACCCCAAGTGATTGAGCATCACTGAAGAGATTGATCATGTGTGGATCCGACGCTTGTTACCTTTGAAGACTGTGCTTCTTCTAGACGGTTAGGCGTCATGGTCTAGAGCATCCAAGAGGAATTGTGGATCGCCAAGTGACCAAGTTTGTGAAGGTTCGGAAGTCACCTGAAGACTTACCACAAGTGATTGGACCAGGTCTGTGTGACCTTAGTTCAAGGAGAATAGGGTGAGGACTTGGTGTCCTGAGCTGCGTGTTCAGGACTAGGTGTCTGGGACTGTGTGTCCTCGAGTTTAAATACTCAGCCGCTCCAACCAGACGTACAACTGAGACAGCAGTTGGAACTGGTCTACCAAATCATTGTCTTCGCCAAGCTTACTGGTTCCATTTCCTCAACTCTTTCATTTCCTCATAACTGATTTGTGTGCTTGTTCATATCTGTGTTTGAAGACTTTGACTGAAGACTTTCTCAATTTCCTCAGTTCAATTTCTTCAGCTTGTTTGTCTTCATCATGTGTTTTCCTGTGCTTACGCTTCCTGTACTCTGTGCCTGTCTTCATTCATCATGATGACTATGCTTGTATTCTGTTATGTTTACTTTTGAGTACTTATTCCGCTGCTAGTAGTTCTTCGCTAAGGAATTTCCTCACTGGCAAATTCCTTAGTGAAGAATTTCATAAAAATCGCGTATTCACCCCCTCTAGTCAATATAACGCACTTTCATCATGTATTAAGTGTAGCCAAATTCGATTTATTCCTCACATGCACAACAATACAAAATTCTACCCACGACAATTGGACATCGCATTGAAAAATTGAACCAAGCAGTTAACTAAACACCACAACAAATGAAACAAACATTAACTGAGCACCACATTGCACAATATAACATACTCCTAATAGAAGATCAGACAGTTAACCAAACCAAGCATGCTTAACAACTTGCAAATATAGCGAAAAAACTGGCATGCAAAGTGTCATCAGACACGGTATTAACAGTTGAGTATTCTGAAGTATTAACAGTTGAGTTTGCAGAAATATCTACCTCCCCGCCCCTCCTTGCTGTAGAATATTTTGAAGTATTAACAGTTGACTACACTCAGAAAATTTTGAATCGTTTTAGTGAAAAAACTGGCATGCAAAGTGTCACCAGACACGGTCCCTTATTCAGCACTGTGTACGATATGTGAACATCACAAACGATTCATATAGCTTAAATTGTGTGTGGTGAGTTCGAACGTGAAAATTTTTGGTTCGAATTTCCTCGTTACAGTGGTCATCCAGGTCATTGCATAATTTGGGTACACAAAGGACATCACACTGATACATCTCCCTCGTATCTATAATTTTTGATTGTTTCGTGCCAATACTATACAACTTTCACATATTTTTGTTAAGTTTTTGTATGATTTATTGGGCTAACCTATTGATCCAGTGCCCAGTGCTAGTTCCTGTTTTTTTGCATGTTTTTTGTCTCGCAAAAGATCCGTATCAAACAAAGTCCAAATGGAATAAAATTTTATGGAGAATTGTTTTGGAATATATATGATTTCTGGGACTTGGGGTCAATTCAAAAGGGGGCCCACAGTGCCCACAAGACACCATGGTGTGCCCAGGAGCCAGGCGCATGGTGGTGGGTTGTGCTCACCTCGTACGTCAGTTGGGCCTCTAGTTCGTGCGCAAGGAAGCTTATATTCAGAAAAAATCATGTTAAAACCTCAGCACAATCGGAGTTACGGATCTCCCGGAATATAAGAAATGGTTTTCGGCCAGATCGAGGGAACGCGAAACAGAAGAGAATAGAGGGGAAGATCCAATCTCAGAGGGGTGATAACCCACAAGTATAGTGGATCGCAACAGTTTTCGAGGGTAGAGTATTCAACCCAAATTTATTGATTCAACACAAGGGGAGCCAAAGAATATTCTGAAGTATTAATAGTGGAGTTGTCAATTCAACCGCACCTGAAAGACTTAATGTCTGCAGCAAAGTATTTAGTAGCAATGTAATATGGAAGTAGCGGTAACGGTGGCAAAAGTAACAGTAGTAGTTTTCGTAGTGATTGTAACAGTGGCAACGGAAAAGTAACTAAGCAAATATCAATATGTGAAAAGCTCGTAGGCAATTGATCAGTGATGGATAATTATGTTGGATGCCATTCCTCGTGCAACAGTTATAACATAGGGTGACACAGAACTAGCTCCAGTTTATCAATGTTATGTAGGCATGTATTCCGAATGTAGTCATACGTGCTTATGGAAAAGAACTTGCATGACATCTTTTCTCCTACCCTCCCGTGGAAGCGGGGTCCTATTGGAAACTAAGGGATATTAAGGCCTCCTTTTAATAGAGTACCTGACCAAAGCATTAACACTTAGTGAATACATGAACTCTTGAAACTATGGATATCACCAAGAGTGGTCCTGATTATTGTCACTTCGGGGTTACCGGATCATAAGACATAGTAGGTGACTATTGACTTGCAAAATAGGATCAAGAACTCACATATATTCATGAAAACATAATAGGTTCAGATCTGAAATCATGGCACTCGGGCCCTAGTGACAAGCATTAGGCATAACAAAGTCATAGCAACATCAATCTTAGAACATAATGGATTCTACGGATCAAACCCTAACAAAGCTATCTCGATTACATGGTAAATCTCATCCAACCCATCACCGTCTAGCAAGCATATGATGGAATTACTCACGCACGATGGTGAGCATCATGAAATTGGTGATGGAGGAAGGTTGATGATGATGATGGCGACAGATTCCCCTCTCCGGAGCCCCGAACGGACTCCGGATCAGCCCTCCCGATGAATATTAGGGCTTGGCGGCGGCTCTATATCATAAAACGCGATGAATCCTTCTCTCTGATTTTTCTCTCCCTGAACATGAATATATAGAGTTGGAGTTGATGTCGGCGGAGCCTCAGGGGGCCCATGAGGTAGGAGGCGCGCCCCAAGGGGGTGCCCTGCACCCTCGTGGACAGGGTGTGGGCCCCCTAGTGTTGATTCTTTCAACAGTATTTTTTATAAATTCCAAAGCGTGTCTTTGTAAATTTCCAGATCATTCTAAGAACTTTTATTTCTGCACAAAAATAACACCATGGCAATTATACTGAAAACAACGTCAGTCCGGGTTAGTTCCATTCAAATCATGCAAGTTAGAGTCCAAAACAAGGTCAAAAGTGTTTGGAAAACTAGATACGATGGGGACGTATCAAGGGGCTCCCGCCCCTCCGCTGCCATGGAGGCCATGGGCCAGAGGGGGAACTCTCCTCCCATCCAGGGGGAGGCCAAGGAAAATGAAGAAGGAGGTGGCTCTCTCCTCCTCTCTCCCGGTGGCATCGGAATACCGCCGAGGCGAGGATCGTGACGACGATCTACACAAACAATATTTCTACCGTCAACACCAACTTTCTCCCCCTCTATGCAATGGTGTAACACCCCTTCTCCCTGCTGTAATCTCTACTTAAACATGGTGCTCAACTCCATATATTTTTTCCTAATGATCTATGGTTATCCTATGATGTTTGAGTAGATCCGTTTTGTCCTATGGGTTAATCGTGATCTTGGTTGGTATGATTGTATATTTTATTTATGATGCTGTCCTATGGTGCCCTCCATCTCGCGCAAACATGAGGGGTCCCTGCTGTAGGGCGTTGCAAAACATTCATGATTTGCTTATGGTGGGTTGCGAGAGTGATAGAAGCTTAAACCCGAGTAGGTGGGTTGTTGCGTAAGGGATAAAGAGGACTTGATACTTAAGGCTATGGTTGGGTTTCACGGCCTTAATGATCTTTAGTAGCTGCGGATGCTTGCTAGGGGTCCAATCATAAGTGCATATGATCCAAGTAGAGAAATTATGTTAGATCATGCCTCTCCCTCATATAGAATTACAAGAATGATTACCGGTACTTGTTATCGATTGCCTAGGGACAAATGACTTTCTTGTTGTCAAAAGCTATCTACTTTTATTACCTTGCAATTTATTCATAGTTTTATTCTCGCAAAGTACTCGTAGTTTTATTCTTGCAAAATAGTTTCATACTTGTTTTAGGTAAAGCAAACGTCAGGTATGCGTAGAGTTGTATCGGTGGTTGATAGAACTTAAGGGAATATGTGTTCTACCTTTAGCTCCTCGTTGGGTTCAACACTCTTATTTATCGAAGAAGGCTACAAACGATCCCCTATAGTTGTGGGTTATCAAGACCTTTTTCTGGCGCTGTTGCTGGGGAGCAATAGCGTGGGGTGAATATTCTTGTGTGTGCTTATTTGCTTTATCACTAAGTAGTTTTTTTGTTATAAGTTGTTCTCTATCTTTAGTTGTGGATATGGAACACAAAATAGCAAAAAAAATAGTTGTACTTGCTAGTCATGGAGATGAGGAACCTCCTAAAACCCTCGATGCTCGTTATGTTAAAAATATTATGCACTACTTTGATAATCCTGAGAAAACCCTACTCAACTTGATAATGGGAGTAACGCTGGATCAACGTGAATACTTTAGGAATTATCGCTTGACTCAAAAAGGGAAACTCTTATGGGATAAAATGCATATGTTGCATTGGTATGCTCGGGAGCTATGCTTGAGATAATATTATACTTGTTTCTCTAGGATGAATGCTCCACACCGTCCCTTTCCATGAAAAATTAATTATAATGAAACCTTACCATCCTATGCTAATGGTATTTATGATCACTATGATGTGGAACAAATAGAAGAATTCATTGCTTTTAAGGGTGCTTATTGTCGCTGCAGCAAACCATGGGTCTGTGGACCAACTGTGCATAGGCACAAGATCAAGATTGAAGCACCAGCTTAGGTCAGAGATCGAAGAACCAAGAGATTCGAAGAACCAACATGCAGCTCAGAAGGACTAAGATTGAGCCTAAGGAGCAAGATATCATCAAGAGAAGGGCCTCCCTTGCTGGGCAAGCGAGCCTGGCAAGGGGCGATGCCACCACCAAAAGAAAGCAACCAAGGCTCCCCGGCAGGCTCACGGGGGCTCACGGGGGCAGAACCACCCCACCAACCACTCAAGCATGACTCACGTAGTCAATAAATGCGGTGTCAAGTCGCAAGATGATTAAGTGGAAGCTATTCGCCACATGGCAGCTATTCACCACATGACACCCGTCCTACGACGTGTCAAGAGAGCAGGTGCGAAGCTGGCGAGACAGCCCGACAGGCCTTGCCAAGCAACCAATGATGTGACACTCAGTGGCGCATTTAATGCACCCTGTCAGCCCACAGAGTTAGTTATGATAGCACTGTTCGCTATCATATCAATGGATAATGACCACTTTGCCGTTGTGGTGACCCGTTTATCTATAAAAGGAGGCCCATGGCACTCGTGGGAGGGATAAGAAGGTTGGAAAGTTGACAACCCCAAGCCACCACACGCGTGTAGTCGCTGCGCCCCCGTGCCAAACCTTGCCGGACAAGTGTACTACACACCACCATATTCGATTCATTCCTCCATCAATCCACTAAAGAAGGAGTAGGTTCTTATGCCTCGCGGCGGCCCGAACCTGGGTAAATCGCTTGTGTGCTCCCCGACGCGCTGCCGTAGGCCAGTCTGCTCTTTGTGGAATGCGTCGCCCCCCCTGCCGAACCAATAAGGGAGCACCCGGTCCCATAGGTGGCAGCGGAAATCAAGCGACATCTTTGGCGCGCTAGCTAGGGGGAGCGCCTGCGCGAACATGAGAGTGTACGCCGTGCGTCATCTTCATCGCCATCTTCATCCTCAACAGCGCCATCGACCATGGCGCCCAAGAAGAAAACTGGCACCTCGGCCCATCCATCCACCTCAAAGGCTCCACCGCCTGCAGCCTCCAACGCCATGGGGGACACAGGAGCACACAAGGACGTGGACACTGCTGGGGGCATGGTCGGAGCAAGTGGCACCATTACCACCTCCCCCGCGGCCGACATGGGGGCTAGAGCTATCGGAGGAGAACAACATCAACAACGTCTCAATAGTCAAGCTCTGCAAGGTGCGGGCAAAGGGGTCACTCCATCCGCGCCCCCTCCTCTCGCTGACGAGCACAACCGGAGCAACGGAGCTCGGTCCGGGGCGAGCCATCGCCCTCCGGTCGCCCCCACCACGGGAATGGCCGCAACGCATGCGCCTCCTCCCGGGTGAGCCAACCAGGCCACTGCGCTCAACGGAGCCGCTAATCTTCGAGCACCACCACGACACGACCCTGCTGCCCCTGTGGTCGTCCCACCGCAGCGTGGGCGCGGCGGCGCCGCCGCTGCCACCACTAGCACCATCTGGAGCCAGGCGACGGTGCGGTCGACGTCATCGACATCCATGCCGAGCATGGCCACAAAGGCCATGGCGTGATCTCAGCTACTACTGAGGTTCCCGCCAGCGACCGGGCAGATGGATGAGTGGCGTGCCACCATCCAAAGCCTGCTCGGTTTCGCCGAAGCTGGGGGCTCCCGATGAGCTTGCCCACTGCAACCTCCCCAGGCTACAGGCACCGCCCGCGCCTATAGCCGTATGAAGGAGGACGTCCCCACGGTTCAATCCCCGCCATAGCGGCCGGCGAAGGCGTGGCAGAATCAAGACCCCGACCACGTCTCGATGGCCTCTTCTGACTCTCGAGCACGTCCAGGCCAATGTCGAACCCCGGAAGACAGACAGCAGGGAGACACGCGCATCGTCGCCGAACGGCGCCGCAACGATCCCCGCCAGACCGACGGGTGCGACAGCCTCAACATCGACGAACCTGCGCTCGGTGTTGGCGGGTGCCTACCTTTCGAGGTCGGTGCCCTGCCTTTACACGTGAGCTGCGGCAAGTCCGTTGGCCGTCCGTTTGCATGTTCAAGACAGATATACCTGAGAAGTAGGAGGGAGGCTGAACCTGGCAGTGTTTCTAAGCATCTACACCATCGCGGTTCAGGCTGCCAAGGGAAGAGATGAGTAGGTGTTCCCAACTATTTCCCTTTGCCCCTCAAGTCCAATGTGAGGTCTTGGATGATTAACCTACCGGAGAACTCCATTTCGTCCTGGGTGGACCTGTGCCACGAGTTCATTGGTGCCTTCACCGATGGCCACCAAGCACTATAAAAAAAGACACATCCGTGACATTTTGGGCTGAACGAATTTTTTTTCTGTCATACATACGACACTTCTATGATGATAATTGTGACAAAAACCGGTATAATCATAGATGTGGTGGGCTCCTACTTCTATGACAAAAAATCATGACAGAAAATGGGATTTTCGTCCTGGGCGGGCCGGAGACGCAGCTGCATGACATTCTTTGGGCCATCCATGACGGAAAAAACCGTGGTAGAAGAGAGGGGGAGGAAAATTTCAGGGAGTTCCCAGTTACGGTGGGAGGTCGGGGGCCGAGCGATGCACGTTTCTCTCGTACATGTACACGTGTGTGTGCGAGGCGTTGGCTCTAACTGAACCTGAGCGAGGCGTTGGGCTCTAATTAACTGAACCCGAGTGATTTCAGTGCAGGCTACGCGTTACTGAACACGAACGATCGATCGATGGATGTTAACTGAACCCGATCGAGCGATTCCTTTGCTACTGCTGCTAACTGAAGCCGATCGATGCTGCCTCTAGGATGAACAGTGAGCGTTGCGGGGGGTTTGGATGAACAGTGAGCAGTGGCGTTGCCTCTGGATGAACAAGACCCCGTGGTGTGGTGGAGGGATGGATGAACAGCGGACGGTGGAGCGGTGCCCGTGGAGGGGTGGTTGAACAGGACCCCGTGGTGTGGAGGGCTAGATGAACAGTAGACGGTGGAGGGGTGGTTGAACAGCCGGTGGAGTAGCGCGCGGTGGAGGCTGGATGAACAGGAGCCCGTGGAGGGTGGAGGAGGTCGACGGTGGAGATGAACAGTATCCCGTGGAGTCCCATTTTGCGGTACGCCACACCCCTCCCAATGAACAGGACCGCCGTTTCGACCATAGGAGGTCCGTTTCGTCCGTTTTGCGGTACGCCACACCCCTCCCGATCAACAGGACCCCCGTTTCGACCGTAGGAGGTCCGTTTCCTCCGTTTTGCGGTACGCCACACCCCTCCCGATTAACAGGACCCCCGTTTCGACCGTAGGAGGTCCGTTTCCTCCGTTTTGCGGTACGCCAGACCCCTCCCGATTAACAGGATCCCATTTCGAACGTGGCCGGTCGTACACAAGGACATTTCCTCCATTTTGCGGTACGCCAGGCCTTGTTTCCATCGCCTGTTCCATCCAAGCCCTCCCGATGAACACGACCACGCATTCCGTTCCGACCCAGCCGGTTGACTCCCATGCGTTCCGTTGCCTCCCAATGAACACGACGCATTCCGTTGCCTCCCCATGAACATGACGCATTCCGTTGCCTCCCCATGAACACGATGACGACACTGTTTCTCTGTTCCGACCCAGCCATCTACACGAGCCCTGGCCGTACGTATGTGCGAGTGGGCGTTCGAGACCCTGCCCGTATGTACGTACGTGGCCGTATTTTCTTTCTTGCACCCTGGCCGCTGCACGTACGTGTACATGCTACGTGCGCGCCTCTACTACGACACGTACGCGCCTCTACTAGGACACGTGCGTGCCTCGACATCGACCAGTATATATGTACGTACATGTTCGCGACCAGAATGACAACGCTACGTACGCTTCGACCAGATGGGTCCCGACTCTCAGGCACTTCATTGCCTATGAAGATGTAGCTAGTGGGTCCCAGCAGTCAGGGGGGCGAATCGTTTTGTTTGTTTTTTTGCCTAGACGCACTTCCTTGCGTGCGAAGATGTAGCTGCTGGGTCACAACAGTCAGGGGGGGGAGTCGTTTTGTTTTTTTTTTTGCCCGGACGCACTTCCTTGCGTGCGAAGATGTAGCAGGTGGGTCCCAGTAGTCAGGGGGGCATATCGGTTTTTTCGGACGCACTTCCTTGCGTGCGAAGATGTAGCTGGTGGGTCCCGGCAGTCAGGGGGCGAATCATTTTTTTCGAACGCACTTCCTTGCATGCGAAAATGTAGCTAGTGGGTCCCAGCAGTCAGGGGGGAACATTTTTTTTCACGAAATACGGTGGCCAGTCCAGTGGGTCCCCACTGTCAGGTGGAGGAATAATTATTTTGCGCGTAATAAGGAGGCACTTCCTTGTTGCGGCGATGGACCCAGCTGTCAGTCTCTTCACGTATAGTCCATGTCCGATGCAAGCCATTCCTTGACCACGTTGACCACGATGCGCCGAGAGCACCAGGGCGGTGGACGACGGCGAGGCCTAGGAAGGGGACGTCGTGGATCCGGGGAAGACGCGGTAGTGGATGGCAACGCGTAGAGGAGTATGAGGATTCACTTGTTCGGCTGCGGTGTGAGGCTGTCATCGCCGCAGAATAACAGGGGCTGTGGGTGTGTAGAGGGATGGCCTGGCCAGCGGTGGGAGTAGTAGGGGGCGGTGAGGCCTCTGCGACATCACAGCCGGCCACGGGCGGCAGGAGCAAGCGGCACGACCGGCGCTGCTTTGGGCGGCTGGAGCAAGAAGACCAGAGGTTGAAGAAGCACTACGGCCGTTGGATGGACATCGTACAGTCACTAGAGCTAGATTCGTTCATATATTGGCTAAAGTTGACAAAGGCCTCTGTCCCAGTCAACTTAGTAGGCACACAAGTCAGCCTCCCACCAAGGTGGGTCTCAGGTAGCAGGGGGGTATTCATTTTTTTGTGCGTAATAAGGAGGCACTTCCGGTGGGTCCGAGTTGACAGCGGGGGGAACGTTTTTTTCGAGAAATATGATGGCCCGTCCTATGGGTCCCAGCAGTCAGGGGGAAACGTTTTTTTTCATGAAATACTGGTGGCCCATCTGGTGGGTCCCTGCTGTTAGGTGGAGGAATAATTATTTTCCACGTAATAAGGAGGCACTTCCTTGCGGCTGCCGTGGACCCAGCTGTCAGCCTCTCCACGTACAGTACTCTTCCGATGGAAGTCGGTCGTTGACCACATTGACCACGCCGTGCCGAGAGCACCACGGCGGTGGACGACGGCGAGGCCTAGGAAGGGGACGACGCGGAGCTAGGGAAGACGCAGCAGCGGAAGCCCGCACGGAGAGGAGTACGAGGGTTCACCGGTTCGGCTGCGGTGTGAGGCTGCCGTCGCCGCAGAATAACAGGGGGTGTGGGTGAGTAGAGGGATGCCCTGGCCAGCAGTGGGAGTAGCAGAGGGTGCTGAGGGCTGCGCGGCAGCACAGCCGGCCACGGGAGGCGGGAGTAGGCGGTCCCGCCGGCGCTGCTTTGGCGGCTGGAGCAAGAAGATCAAAGATTGAAGAAACACGACGGCCGTTGGATTGACATCCAACGGTTACGTCTCCTAGAATCGTTTGTTGACGTATATAATAACTAAAAAAATGTTGCATACGCGTCAACTAAACAGGCCCACAAGTCAGACCGCTCCCTCTTTTTTAATAATTTATATATAGCTCATTGCAACTTCTTATGGAATTTATTGCAGTCGTTTTTTTGTTGGCCAGGGCCAATTTCGCATATTTCTGTGGGTTCCAAACTATTTTTAATACCGAAATGTCGAGCTAGATTTAAAGTACTTTGAAGATATATTTAAATTAGGTTAATGCCCAGTGAAATAGGAATCTAAAAATGTGAAAAAATTCAGAAATTATAAAGTAATTGCCAATTTGTCATCTGTTTTTATATTTACAACCCATTTCACATTACTTTCAAGATTTGCATGCGTCTTGAAAGAGTTGCAGCCCATCAGGGCGTAGAAAAATAAGTAGGCCTGGATTGGGTATTCTTCAGAAAAAATAAACTAGGCTAATTTTCACAAAGAAAAAATAGCTGGGCTGGTCACATGGTGAACATAAAATATAAGCCTGGGCTAGACGGGCCACAGCCCAGTTCAAACCCTACTCCATCTCAACAATACCAACCAAAAAAACAGCTCAAGTAGCTACGTCCCAGGTGTCAGCCGATCCTGTGTTGTTCTCTTGTCTATTGACTATATATGCTCACAATGTCGTGGGTCCCAGATGTCAGGAAAACACTAGGAGGAAGCATTTTATTTTTCCATACGCTGACGTGGTGGGCCCCTACTGTCATCCTCTCCATGTACTTCTGCTTATTCCTGTTGTTTGTTGACCATGTTGACAACGCGAGATGGCGGCGCCGCGGAGAGTGCACCAAAGCACGCGGAGGACGTCGGCGTTAACGATTTTGGAGACGGTGGGGCGGCAATGCGTGTGCTAAGGCGCAGCCAGCCGTGGGAGGCGGAAGCAGGCGGCCCCGCCGGCGCTGGTTTGGTTTTGGCAGCTGGAGGAAAACAGGACTAAAGAAACACGACAAACTATAAAAGCAGCAGGAGTACTTAACAACCTTAACTGAAACCAGCAGGGGCACTTAACAACCAAAGCTGAAAGCAGTATGAGTACTTATGCAGGTTCAACCGTACAAAGCACGCCTCGAACAGTGCTACTTTGCCTATAGTTAACCAAGGGTGAGGCCGCCAAGCCCCAGGACAAGGCCCAGGCACCACCCCGCGCATCCACAACCTTCTGAAAGCGGCTTCATCTTGCAACGTGGTCAATAAACAGGATATTCGCTTTAGAGCCATGGAAAAGCATGAACATAATCTTCTGTCCTATTCTCCAAGATGGACGAACCTTCATTATTTGAGACCACCCATGAAGAAGTATCTTTTCACCTCCAAGGGGAATTGAGTAGGTCGACATAAACATCATGTTGTGACCAAGCGCAAGTCTGAGCCGACCATGGTCAGGCATCTGTATAGGAACAATAGAACTCGGCAGTTCCTGTTTCAAGAAGATCACAGCTGTAAAACATTGTATAAGCAATAGTTTATGAACAACATATATAACAAAAAACAGCTCGTACCATAAGTTTCTCGACACATTTGGACCTATTCAACGAGTGCAACAGTGGCACACATATCCCACGTGGCCTTCCACCATTGAAATGCCCCACAAGGCCCTCAAGACGATCAATAAAGTGTAGGAACTTGTGGATGTAGATCCAGTCAACTTCAGTGCCATTAGTAACAGCCGAGTTATTACAGAGTAACAACCGAGCAGACTACTTAACTCTTTAAAAACCTACACGTGCCACCAATTATAAGAAAATATTAGTTAGAAGTAGCATCTTCGTGAGAGATTCATTGCTACTTCTGAAGTTAAATTGTGATTAGTTAGACAGAATAGGTGGATTAAGAAGTAATCGAGGCAACAAGCAAGAACCAGATACAAAACTAACATGGATGAACAATTGGAACGACGTCGGGGTGGAAGATCGCAGTGAAGATGAGACCAGGTTCTGCTATTTCCATCAACATTCGTGCGCCAACTTTCAGTCTGTAACACTTGAGAAAGTTTATCCAAGTTCGGCCATAAAAAAAGCAGCGATCTTCTTGGTTCATGAACCCAACTCGGAACTTATATCCATGGCTTGTCTTCACTGTGACCATTAAACTAGTGTATTCAATTATGGCAAGGCCGAGCATCTTGAGTACATGTGTTCTGACAGAGCAAATAATACACTGCAGGAAAAATAATATCAGAACACAGCATGTTCAAAAAAAACCCACCCTCACGGATAGAAAAGAGGATTCTAGGAACATACTGTGCGCGTTTCAAAACGATGTGTTAGGATAAGAAGGAACAAGTGTGGCGTCTCGCCGAGGGTGCAGAAACCTGTAGGGTACTTGCACTTTGGGCACTGCACATGAAACACACTAGATTCAGTAGGAAGAAAAATGCATCAACAGCGGCGGCTGCCATCATAGGATTACCTGCGACCAAGGGACTTGGATTTATCGGGGATGGATGAAGAATTTGTACCTGGTTTCCATGAGAAAACCCTATGCAATCGCCGAGAGGGGGTTTTCTCTGAAGAAGCAGACGAGGGAGAAGGGGATTCAGGCACAGTGAAATATTGTAGCTTCGTCCGTCCAACTTACTGCTAAAGCTGGAAAGGGGGGGTTGTGATTTAATGGCTCATTGGGCATTACTGCAGCGCTACGACCGGGGTGTGTCTACCGTGAAGTTGTGCACTCTAATTTGTGCATATGGCACGTGGACCCCGTTGTCGGTTGCCCCACATATCAGCGAAAGGAAGTAGAAAGACAGGAGTAACTAGTTACACATAAATATATATTTTGACAGAGAGATACTCCCTCAGTAAAGAAATATACAAATCTTTTATATCACAGGCTCACCTTGCCGCTCTGCAATGCATGAGCATTATGGGGGTTCAGCTTTTTTTATGCGGGTTCAGCTGAGAATATAATACTCAGATAGGCTCACGGTTCTGGACTTTGGGCCGCAGGCCGACCCTGCATGTTTTGGGCCCATGTGTTCTACCTTAGCGCTTTTCATATTGCAAGTGATCGGTACAGCGCTGGTTTTAGATGCTGTCACAAGGCGAATACACAAAATTGAATAAAGCACGACAGCTGTTGGAATGAAATCGAACGACAGTTCCTAAACAGCAATCAGAGTTGCAACTCTATCAACGATATACCATGTGATAAATAATACTGTCATACTACTTATACACATAGGACACTTGTTTCACCATGCCAGATTATTACATCCAAATCTCTCAGAGGATAGATCAGTTCGGCAGTTGCGTGCTGCTACTGAAGAATTTCAAAGTTGATTTGGACCAGCTCTCCTTGCTGAGAAAGTTCGATTTTGACATCATCCCCTACCGCAAGATATGATTTAGATTTGAATGTTGACCATCCTTTAGCATCAATCATCATGTGACCATCCTTTGTACTTACGGTATATTGAGCAGGTTCATTCACACCAAGGCTGCGCATGGTAAGAGAAACTTGGCCGCGGTCGCCCGGATTATTGAACGACTCCCTCGTTGCTCTAGGAATTCTCTGTTTGCAAACAAGAAGACATACCCAAACAGTTAGATCAATACAGTGAATCATGTGAAACAACATGGAAAGAAAAAAGAACGAAGCACTTGGGCGGCCAATGCTTACAAGAAGGTGGACATGTCGGTCTTTGTAAGGACTTTGGTTATGAAGTGTGAACTGCAGACAAGTCTGTTGCCGGTGCAACTACACGGGCCGGAGCAGATGCAAGTGCAAGTGTTGGTGCAGGTGCCGAAGCCGCTGCTGCTCCCGGAGATGGTGCTCCTTGTAGAGCTGGTGTCGGTGTCGGAGCAGGTGCCGGTGTCGATGCCCCATCCTCCGGTAGATCAGACTGATCCGCTGACGCGCTCGGTGCCCAATCTTCAGCTGGATCAGACTGAGCTGCTGCCGCTGTCAGTGCTAGAGCAACTGCCGGTGCTCGATCTGTGCGAGACAGCGTCAATCGTGTCTGGTCTGCTATGATCAGCTTTCTAACTTGACTAGGATCCATGACTGGGATCCAGTTTTTTCTTCATTTCTTTTAAACGCGAGAAGGACTAATTGTGGCATTTTTGTTAAACCAAACTGTAGTTCATCATAGGGATTCAGCTTGTACTTAGACAACAGACTTATCCAATTTTTTCCAGTAATATAAGTGATGGACAGTGCCTTCGTTACTGACATGACATAAGAAGTGAAACCTGCAAAAATAGCCATCGTAGAGCAAACCAAACGGTTTATTCTATGATGAATGTCACATGGCAAAACCTGCATCGTAAAATTGCAGGAAAAGAAAGAAAACATGACATTAAGTCAATAAGATTTAGACAATAAATCAATAAGATTTACTTGATGTGACACGAGTGAATCCTTACCAGCAAATCACTATGTTGAAGTACTAAACAGAAGATTGATCGTCCAACTACGTGTGGCATGCAGGGGCCCCGCCTACTCCCACAAGCAGGACAGTCCGAAGGTCGTGACAAATCGTATGGACCAAACATCCATGGGACTGGAAATCCTGGTGGGTGCGATAAACCCTGCAATGCATACAGATATTGGAGTGTAACCATAACTGATAAACCATCCTCACAAAAAATATGATCTGGATACTTTGAAATATACATACTGAATTGAGTGGACAGACATTAACATAGAACGTTCTCAGGACTGGCCACACACCAAAAGCGGCGGTACTAATAAACAATATAGGGTTCACAAACATAAATCAAGTACTGAACAATAGTACTTACTACAGACAAGCAAAGTGGCACTAACTAAAGTCTGCAGACTATTTCATGCCACCGACCTACGGGATGAACCCTGCATAACTGACTAGGCCATGGACTTCGTGCGAGATGTCTACATGCACCATCACCATCTTGTCAACCTTGGAGAACCTAACAGAGTGGTCTTTCCACACATAAACATGATGATGAAGACAAGCCGCATCAGATTTGTTGGGAAGCTTTACAAGAACCACACCATTCGTAATCGAAGGCACAACTAGGAAATTGTTGTGGTCAAGTACAACATCAAGAACACGCCTGACAGCAATGCTACAGGAAAAAACTAGTTTAGGACACATGGCGACAAGGACATAGCAGCTGGATAGTTCAGCAGTAGAACTCATCATCAGGTCTTCTAGTTCACACGGCATGACTTTGAGAACTTCATCTCCACCGCGGACCTGGTTCTAATTCAAATAGAAACCATATTTTATTACTACCCCCATTCAGAAATATAAGATGATTTTCGATATTATAATCCATATATGACTACATATACGCATAGAAATGAGTGAACAAAGACACTAGAACATGTCTTCAAAGGCATGAGAGCAGAGGGATTACATGCAATATCCACAACACAAGTTACTGAGGCAAATATACCCTCTTAAAAGGTAGCATTGATGTTCATAAATTACTCCCTCCGTCCCAAAATTCTTGTCTTAGATTTGTCTAGATACGGATGTATCAAGTCACATTTTAGTATTAGAGACATCCGTATCTAGACAAATCTAATACAAGAAATTTGGGACAGAGGGAGTAGTTGAAAGTAATGTATAAGAAATAGGTGTCAACCTCTCGCATGTTTTGGTTAAAAGAGGAATTTAGAACCGTCATTTGGCACACTAAAATCACATGCAAGATCACCCAGAAAGTTGTACTACCAGTACTAGTACTGCGTGTTAGATGAAAAACCACGATCAAGATCGAGAAAAAGATCGTCAACAAGAGACATTACCTGGACTTTCTTAATGATGGATCCCGGAGAGGAGGGCTTGGACAGGGCGATGGCTTTGAGCTTGTCTGTGGTAGTCTCGGCGGAGTGCTTGCACTTCTTCGTACCATGAGCCTCGACGGTTTTGGCTAGAGCCATAGACATCACGTCGGCCGGTGCTCCGGCGTCCATCCAAGAGAGGAAGCTGAGAGAGAAGAGTGAAAGGAGGAATGAGATGAGGGAGAAGCAAAGCGAGTGGGGGTTTTCTTCAAGAGAGGAAGCTGAGAGAGAAGAGTGAAATGATGGTTGCTTCGTCCATCCAACTTACTACTGGAAAGGAGAGGGTTTTGTGATTTGACAGCTCATTGGGCATTACTGTGGAGGTTCGATCAGGGTAGTCTACCGTCACTCTACTATGGAGTAATTTAGTGCATGGCTGGTGGACCCAGGTGCTGGCTGTCCCACACGTCAGCGAAAGTGAGTAATTTAGTGGATGGTTGGAGGAGGATCCGCATGGTAGAGCATGTCCACTGTTTTTCTGAAGAAAAATATGATTACATCAAGCGTTTCCAGTCTTACGACGGAGGAGTGCGAAAGACGGCAGCCACTTGAACATACACAGTGCTCCTGCGACTAGGCATGTGCAGTGGTTCATACGTCAGTACTACACAATCTTGTTGCTAGTGTAGTAAGATATGACGATAACAAATGATGTTGTGTGCATGTCAACTACTCCTATATGTAACATAGTACCGCTTTTTCGACTGTCCGGTCGAGAATGAATGGTGAGATCAATGTTAACAGAACTAGGTCCACAGCGCATGGAGACTACGGTGCTACAGTACTCCATGAAACATGAACCATATGAAGCACGAATGGATTCCGGTGACGGAGCCCTGAAAGGATTCGCCCGGCAATGGCGACGGCAACCCGCAGCCCCTCCTTGTCCAGCTCAGCACCAACCATCGCGTGGAGACGGCTCAGCTCCTCAGAGATATAGGTGAAGAAGGAGACCAGGTCAGGAAGCAGCAACTCGTTGAAGTCGACCGGGTGGTCGAACGGGTTTAGCTTGACGGCCGGCATCGTCGCGCTGGCACGACGATAGTCATCGCGCAGCCGCAACACGTGTGCGGAAACTTGGTTCACCAAGTGGCTGAGGCGATCCTGGACCTCGTCACGATCGGCCCGCTCGCACTCCAGCCAGCTCCCCTGATGGCCTATCGTATCTCCCGCTTTCTGCAGCAATGTCGCCGACGCCTCGAGCATCCTTGTGGTGGATGCCTGCCGCTTTTGAAACTCCATGAACTCCCGCACATAACGGAGGAGCATGGTACTCCTCTCCTCCTTGAGCTCACGGAGCTCCACGTCCTTGGCCCTGAGCTCCGCATCCTTAGCATGGAGCTCCTGTGTCAGGAGCCTCACCTCGGACTCTATGATCTGCTGCGCCACCATGGCACCAGGTAGAAGCAATGGGGAGAGGAAGCAAAGGGGCGAAACGGCTGAAAGGCAATGCAATCTACAGGAAGGCGGAGGGAGCAGTGGGTTTTTACAGGCGGAGTCATCATGACTAATTGCTGCCGCGCCTGCTCCCGTCAATCAAAAAATTAAAAATCCTGCCGCGCCTGCTCCCGTCAATCAAAAAATTAAAAATCCTGCCGCACCCAAACACCAAAGCAACGCCGCGGTGGATATTTAAATTTACCTGCCGGCAAGTAGATAAAAAACGGGTGAAAAAACAAATGTGGCGGCGGCCTAGCTAATTGGTCGAACTATCCCAACTAGCTAGCCACCGTGCTTCACTGATGTACTCGGAGGGAAAGGTGGTCTTTCGTGATTTGATGACTCATTTACTTGCTTCGGCGCTACGACCGAGGAGGACCTAGAAAACGCGCGGTAGGGCATCCCTCGTCAGGAAGAATATATGCGTGCACCACCCGGGAGGACCCCGAAACCGCGTGGTAGGGTCTGCCACGTCTCGGCATGGAGGAAAAATGTGCGTGTAAAAAATATACTATATCATACGTAGTACCTATGGTTCGACCTTGGGACCTAGCCAGTCGGTCGGAAACACCCCACTAGCCACACAGCTTCATCATGCAAACGTGGCATGGAGGATAGATGTGGTTAGCTCCGTCTCGACCAGCCACAACGTCTCTTGTTCTAGGCGATTCTTCTATTTTCCAAGCTTTTTTTAGTTGTAATAACACCACGGCAACCTAGCACCACTCTTCGTGGCTGCCCGTGCAAAGGTTAGACGATGGAGAGAAGAGAGATTGAGATCGCAGACCTGGGACCCACCCGTAAGTGAGACAACAGTCATGCACGTGTTGACGAGGCACTCCCTCTACTCTACACAACGCAAGTACTGTATAAAATCAAGTTATGGGACAAAGCCAACAACCGTTCATTTTTTCAGGCTATCGACTTATGCTTTGTAGTCCAGGTTGCCAGTTCGAATCTCGTCTGTTGGGACCCCCGTCTGTTGTTCCGATATTTCAGTGTGGGATGGTTTTTTGAACAAACAGTTTGCACGGTTAGACAAGTAACGACACGAGTTACACGTATTTTGCAAGTTTACGAACAAAAATGACAGCGGCATAGAATACCACATCGACCCCACAGCTTAGATACTATGGTGATACGAGTTTTTACACCATTGGAAGTGAGATCCAATGGCTTGGGAGTAGTCTTTGTAATTATGTGCAATTTCCAAACTCTCCAAAGGTTTTTTTGCAAATAAAACATTCAGGCCTTGTGTGTGCCACTGCATCTTTGATCCAAAGGCTCCCCGGTGCTCGTATTAGGTGCTCCCCGTAGCTTAATGACCCGCTACAGTGATATGAGCATCTAGGTCGTATGATCAGTGATCAGATGGCACATGTGTAGTACTTGTACTTTCTGCGCATTTCCCAAACTCTATCAGCCATATATTGCAAAAGCATTCAAACCTCCTACTGTGGGCCGTTAGATCTAGTGAACTCATATCACCATAGAATCTATGGTGCGGGAGCACCTCATACTCTCCCGTGCGAGAAAACATAAGGTGCTATCGCATCTTGGATGCTACGGTGATGCGATCTTGGAGGTCGTTTGATCTGAGATCCAATGGCATCTGAGCAGTCTTTGTGCTTGTAAGCAGTGGCCGAACTCTTTTGGGGCTTTTCTGCAAAAAACCATTCGAACCACCGAGGAGGTGTTGGGTCACAAATCCAAGGACTTTGAAGAGCTTGTATCACCAAAGCATCTAAGATGTGGTAGCACATGATATTCTTACATACAGGAGAATATGATGTCCTCCTTCATCTTAGATGCTACGGTGATACGAGCTTCGAGGTCGTTGGATATGGGATCAAAGGGCATCTAAGTAGTTTTTGTACAAATTGTGTGCAATTCTCAAACTCATCAAGGTTTCCTGCAAAAATATTAAGACACATCATGTGAGCTGCTATATCTCAGATCTACAAGCTCCAAGCAACTCGTATCGGCATATAGCATCTAAGGTATGGGGGCACATGATATTCTCCCGGGGAGGAGGGGTGGGGGTGCACAACCAATCGGTGGTTGGGAGGGTGGGGACAAATATAATCTAAACAACCCTAAACAGAGCTCCACAATTTTATCTAAGGTCGAGGGGTTGACCCCCGACAATCATACCTCCGCCTAAACACAACATTTGCATATACTGTAGTACTAGACTTAATATTCATGTTTCAGTTTCATGTTCATTTTAAATATTGAACTGAGGACAATGGATGTCTTACATTTTACTCCCTTCGTTCCTTAGTATTAGTCTTTTTAGAGGCTTCAAATGGACTGGCACATACGGATGTATATAGACATATTTTAGAGTCTAGATTCACTCATTTTGCTCCGTATGTAGTCACTTGTTGAACTCTCTAAAAGACTAATATTTAGGAATAGAAGGAGTATTTTTGAATTCGTGTCATACATGCATGGTTTGGAAAAATAGATGCACTATACTTATTGGATTGTTGTTGTGTTCATGTGTGTGTGTCTCTCTGTGTGTGTGTGTGTGTGTGGTCATATGCTTGATACATACAAAGTTTTCTCACCTCCATATTGTTCATCTTTTAAATTTGAATTTGCATTGGAAAACTTACTAGGGATACCATGAAATGTGAAATCCACGTTGAGATCATTATATCACAAACTCAATCTAATTCAACAACTCATCATAAATCAATTACCACGTTGAGATTTGTATTTGCAAGGAAAATACGGGAATTGTAATACACATAGATTCGTTCGGCAATTTAAACGGTTCCTTTCGTATTCTCGAATGGTAGGACCCAACGGCGTACCAGCCGGACCTTGGCTCATGTTGATCCTAGAAAAACGGGCCTCGTGTGCTTCGGTGGCGTGCGTGGTACGCACATTAGGCAACCCCAACCAGTCGAGCCTCGGTGTTTCAAGTCGAAATATCTGGCGGCCAGAATTCCAGCCCTAAAAAGTTCCCCTCATGTCCCCCGCCCATAATGACTACCGATGAACAACAGAGGGATGCTTTAGTAACTAGACAACGTTACCTACCGTGCCGAGCATGGTTCAATTCCCTCGGTCGCCGCACGTCAAGGTCACCCGTCAACTACATTGCCTAGTACTACTACTACTACACCAGGATGAGCACAGAATTGAGCCCGTTTGTTCGTGCCTAGTACTTGAGTTAATATATCAGGCAATGCACTAGTACGGTGGGATTATCCTTTTACTCTACATATATAACTTGTCTGAAGACTAACTAAGCAAAATCTTTCACCAAATCCTTTGTTAAGAAATACAACAGGACAGATGTACGGCTTGAAGATTTATTGCATGATGCACGTTATGATATTGTTTCGAATCCTGGATCTTAAATTTCCAAAAATCCAAAAGTGAGCATAAATTCTTGAAACTAAGCATGGTCCCGTGATATGGCACAAATATTACTTCGTAAGTTTTTTTTCAATTTGAGACAAGCTGCTTATGACAAGTTGCACAAATGAAGAGCCAAGGTATTTTGCAACAAAGAAAGACCTGTCACGTTAAGGCGAACACTTTCGCTATTGAAACCGTGGGCGTTTACGTGCCGCCACGCGTCCCAGCTTCTCATCGGCAGGTGCCGTCCGAGCAAGCGTGTGAGTCGACGGGAGGCGTGCGAGGAGACCGCTGCGCCGGCTGTTAGGGAGGCGTGTGAGCAGATCGCTGTGCAGGCTCACCGGGAGGCGAGCCCTTTGACCAAGCTCCGCCGCCCACCATCGTCCCAACTGCTCCCACTTTTAATGTCCTCGGCGCCGCAGTTTAAAATCAACCCCGCACTACCCGGTATCGCTACAATCCTCTCTCTTCCTCTCTGATTCTCCTGTTGTCTACCTCCAACTAGCCTGACCTAAACGTATGCCATGTCGCATCATGATGGTCTGCCCTTAGTGTTCCAGTTTCCTGAGGAAGACACCCAGATGGAGTCTCAAGAACATAAGGCGCTTTGGGACGAGCTTGAACTTTCCTTACGGGAAGACGCCGCGCCTGTCCGCGCTCCCGTTCCGGCTCCCGTCGCCCCGACTGCGCTAGCGCCCATCCCCGTGCACCTGCCAGTGCATGCGCCTGCGCGTGCACTGACGCGCACGCCGGTGCTGGTGCCCATGCACCTGCCAGCACATGCGCCTGCGCGTGCACTAACGTGCGCGCCCGTGCCGGTGCCCGTGCACACGAATGTCTCCGCCGCGCCGTTGACAACACTTGTCCCCGCACGGGTGCCAGTTCCCCCCTCAGCGGCATGAATGGCTGCCGTCGACCGCTTCCTTGCACCAACGCCAGTCGCCTCCTCCCGCCAGTTGACTCGCTCCGAAGTCCAGAACATTTTGGCCTTCCTTGAAGCTAGGCCAACGTCTAGGACTACGCCAACAACAGCGCAAGATGCCGCCGTCCCCGTCGGTCAGTGGCCCGACGACACATAGAGCATGGAGACCAAGGGGTTGGTGGAGCCGCCGCCGACCCCGGAGTTGGTGGAGCCGCTGGAGATCTGTCCCAAGGGGTTGGTGGAGCCGCCGGCGACCCCGGAGAAGGGCTTGCTGGGTCGGAGCCATTGGAGTGGTACATGGAGAAGGCTGAAAGCCTCCATAGATAGCACGTTGAGACCGGCGCCGCTGTCGATGAGCATCTTGGTGACAGCTATGCTGCAGATGGTGGGCGTGCACAGCATTGGGAGCATGCCCGAGCCGACGGTGGTGGCAGGGTGATCCCCCGTGTTGAAGGTAAGATCGGCCTTGGGCGCCACCCAACCCGGGGGAGCTCCTTGGCGCGCGAAGGCGGCGCCAATCTGGTGAAAGAACGGCTTGGTGTGACGGTCCGAGGGTGGTGCTTGCGAGCCTTCGAGGAGGGCCGTGATGGCGAGGGGCGCCGGTGCCGCGAAGCGCGCGACGAAGAGACCGCGCAGCTCCTCCCAGGAGGTCACCGAAGATCCTGGCAAGCTGAGCAGCCAGGCGCGTGGCACGCCGGGCAGGGCTAAGGGGAACAAGTTGGCCATGACCCGGTCGTCGCCTCCGGCTTCTAGGACAGCCTTCTCATACGCCTGCAGGAAGGCCGCCGGATCTGCCGCATCATCGTAGCAGGGTGGCATCTCTGGCATGAACTTGCGCGGCCACCGCACCTGTCGCAAGGTGTGGGTGAAGGCTCGGATGCCCATGGCGCATCCGCAGGCGCACGTCGGCTTAACCAGAGTGGTGGCGTCCGCCATGAAGCTGGACAAAGCAAGCGGAGAGGCGAAGCTTCGGTGCACCCCTACCTGGCGCGCCAAATGTCAGATTTCAGGTTCCGGAAGAACCCTTGAGGTTCAAACACTGGGGTGCGCACTAAGATCTCTCCCCCCTCTAGGTTACGGCTTGACCGCAATCTCAAGGCTTAGTGCGTCTAACCCGCAGAATAAGGGGATACAAGATTTATACTGGTTGGGTCCACTGATGTGGTGTAATACCCTACTCCAGTGTGGTGTGGTGGATTGCCTCTTGGGATGAGGATGAACAGTTACAAGGGAAGAACAACCTCCTGAGGAGAGGTGCTCTTGTGCTTAGTGAGTTGATGCGGTAGAGGATCGTCCCTCTCTAGATGTGCCGATTCTTCCATATCTCCTCCCTTCCTACGATGGTGGCTAGCCCTATTTATAGAGGCCTGAGTCCTCTCCCCAAAGATTAGGCGGGAAGGGATCCCACAACGGCCAGTTTGAAGGGGGACAACTAGTATAAGCTATCCTGACAAAAGATGGTCTTCGCCTGCCAAAGGCTCTGGTGATGACGCCATCTTGGGCTCCACGGTGACCTCCGTCTTGCCGGTCTTGGTATTGTTGCACCGATATGGAAACCTTTGCTTGAAGCCTCGGGACTCTGCGCCTGCGCTTTCCTCTTTAGCACCAAAGAGGAAACAAGGACACTACGCGCTGGCGCCTGCCTGGTGCCCGCCTGGCCTTGGTCGTCATGGCTTGCATCACAGGAACCTCGGGAGGTGCCCCTTGCCTTGATCTCTCTGCCCCTCGCGAGCCAGCCTGGTGAGGCCGCCCCCGAGGAGGTCTTGCATTGTCCGCCTCGCGAGGCTTGGCCCCTCACGAGGGTCTTGAGTGTTTGCTGGTGAAGATGGGTCGTATAGGGCCGCTGGTGGAGCCACGACGTGGGTCGCAGGCAGGCAAGTCTGGGGATCCCCGTTCCTAGGACACCGACATATTCCAACAACGAGCTTCCTCAAATGCCATAGGTCTTCTTGAGTAAGCAAGTTGGATGCACACCCACTTAGTTTCTTTTGTTGAGCTTTCATACATTTATAGCTCTAGTGCATCCGTTGCATGGCAATCCCTACTCCTTGCATTGACATCAATTGATGGGCATCTCCCTAGCGCGTTGATTAGCCGCGTCAATGTGAGACTTTCATTTTTTGTGTTCTCCACACAACCCCCATTATTATATTCTATTCCACCCATAGTGTTATGTCCATGGCTCATGCTCATGTATTGCGTGAAAGTTGAAAAAAGTTTCAGATTACTAAAGTATGAAACAATTTCTTGGCTTGTCATCGGGGTTGTGCATGATGGGAGCATTTTTGTGTAATGAAAATGAAGCATAGCCGTACTATATGATTTTGTAGGGATAAGCTTTCATTGGCCATGTTATTTTGAGCAGACATAATTGCTTAGTTAGTATGCTTGAAGTATTATTATTTTTATGTCAATATTAAACTTTTATCTTGAATCTTTTGGATCTGAACATTCATGCCACAATAAAGAGAATTACTTTGAAAATTATGTTAGGTAGCATTCCACATCAAAAGTTCTGTTTTTATCATTTACCTACTCGAGGACGAGCAGGAATTAAGCTTGGGGATGCTTGATACGTCTCCGACGTATCTATAATTCTTGATTGTTCCATGCTATTATATTATCTGTTTTGGATGTTTAATGGGCTTTATTATGCACTTTTATATTATTTTTGGGGCTAACCTATTAACCGAAGTCCCAGTACAAATTGTTGTTTTTTTTGCCTATTTCAATGTTTCGTAGAAAAGTAATATCAATAAGAATCCAAACGGAATGAAACCTTTGCGATGATCGTTTTTGGAACAAATGCAATCCAGGAGACTTGGAGTGGACGTCAAGGAAGCAGCGAGGAAGCCACGAGGCAGGAGGGCGCGCCCCCACCCTCATGGGCCCCTCGCAGCTCCACCAACCTACTTCTTTCACCTATATATATACTCATATACCCTGAAAACATCCAGGAGCACCACGAAACCCTATTTCCACCGCCGCAACCTTCTGTACCCATGAGATCCCATCTTGGGGCCTTTTCTGGCGCTCTGTCGGAGGGGGAATCGAGCACAGAGGGCTTCTACATCAACACCATAGCCTCTTCGATGAAGTGTGAGTAGTTTACCACAGACCTTCGGGTCCATAGTTATTAGCTGGATGGCTTCTTATCTCTCTTTGGGTCTGAATACAAAGTTCTCCTCGATTCTCCTGGAGATCTATTCGATGTAATTATTTTTGCTGTGTGTTTGTCGAGATCTGATGAATTGTGGGTTTATGATCAAGATTACTATGAACAATATTTGGGTCTTCCCAGAATTCTTATATGCATGATTTAAATATCTTTGGAAGTCTCTTCAAATTATAAGTTTGGTTTGGCCTACTAGATTGATCTTTCTTGCAATGGAAGAAGTGCTTAGCTTTGGGTTCAATCTTGTGGTGTCCTTTCCGAGTAACAGTAGGGGCAGCAAGGCACGTATTGTATTGTTGCCATCGAGGATAAAAAGATGGGGTTTATATCATATTGCTTGAGTTTATCCCTCTACATCATGTCATCTTGCCTAATGTGTTACTCTATTCTTATGAAATTAATACTCTAGATGCATGCTGGATAGCGGTCGATGTGTGTAGTAATAGTAGTAGATGCAGAATCGTTTCGGTCTACTTGTCACGGACGTGATGCCTATATACATGATCATGCCAAGATATTCTCATAACTATTCGCTTTTCTATCAATTGCTCGACAGTAATTTGTTCACCCACCATAGAATATGATATCTTGGGAGAAGCCACTAGTGTAACCTATGGGCCCCGGGTCTATTCTCCATTATATTATTCTCCCGTCAACTAGTTATTTCTCTCTCCATTTATTTTGCAATCTTCACTTTTCAATCTATACAACAAAAATACCAAAAATATTTATCTTATTATCTTTATCAGATCTCACTTTTGCAAGTGGTCGTGAAGGGACTGACAACCCCTTTATCGCGTTGGTTGCAAGGTTCTTGATTGTTTGGGCAGGTACGAGAGACTTGTGTGTAGTCTCCTACCTGATTGATGCCTTGGTTCTCAAAAACTGAGGGAAATACTTACGCTACTTTGCTGCATCACCCTTTCCTCTTCAAGGGAAAACCAACGCATGCTCAATAGGTAGCAGTGGCCTGACGCAAACAGTTTTCAAGAGGATGTCATGTGTGATTGTTCATTAATCCAACACAGTTTATTCCTAGAAATTGTGTGCGTTGCGTGAGGTCATCACCGACTGTGTTTTCTCAATAATCGTTTGCAATAGAAAAACCATTTATTAATCCTCATTGTCCTATTATTAATAATCCATTTATTAATATAATGGAAATTTCATATTTAGCACATAATATATTTCATTTTCATATTAAGGAAGCATGATTTCATAATTTAAATACATCAGAGTATACAACATCATCTAGATAACACAACTGCACCAGCACCAAGGTTCACATGCAACATCTATAACCTTTCGAAATTAGCATTATAGATGGTACATAGACAGATGAATCTCATCTGGAAAACTACTATAGCGGACACTACTAGGAAAAGGCCTACTAATGGCGCACCAGTTTTGCCTACTAATGGCGCATCACTGGTGCGCCATTAGTAGCACGCCACTAGTAATTTTTACTAATGGCGCACCACTGGTGCGCCATTATTATCTGGTATACTAATGGCGCACCATCTAGTGCGCCATTAGTATATAACACCATGCGCCATTAGTGTGCCTCCCATGGGCCATATTTAACCATGTGCTTTGGCACACTAATGGTGCAATGTGGATACATGCGCCATTAGTATACTTGGCATACTAATGGCGCACTCTGTCTTGATGCACCATTAGTATCCTTTGGCATACTAATGGCGCACTCTGTCTTGATGCACCATTAGTATCCTTTGGCATACTAATGGCGCACCTTGTGGTGATGCGCCATTAGTATGAATATTTGGTTTTTTTTACTTTTCTGATTTTTGCACAGGTTACAAAATATATTATTTGACAGAATATAGATAGTAGCACACAGCAACAGCAGATTCATCGAATACAATAGAAGATTAGTCTCCGAATACAATTCATCATATTAGTCTCCGAATTCAAAAGACCGAACAAAGATAAAACATTACAAGTGTCGAGACCGCGAGTATCGAGTGTGTCTTCACATTACAAGTCGATATCAATAATCTAAACTACCATCACATAGAAGAGAGCTGCGGTCATCACGATGAGCATCATCGCGATCAAACTGGTCTTCATCCGGTTCCTCCAACGCTCCCTCCTCTCTCCCGCTAGATAGCGGGCGTATGTAGATTCGGCCTCCACCCTACTGGTGTACCCTTTGTAACTATTACCGCTGAAACGGTGAACCTGTCTCCGACACTCCTCCCAGTCGTCATAGACTCCGGGAACCTTACCCTTGTACACGACATACGACGGCATCTCTATGCACAAGCCAAACAACAGACAATACATACATAAGCAATATATAAGTATGCAACAAAAGGATTGGAAGAGAAAAGCAAGACATTAATAGCACGATTCATGGTCCTACTAATAAATAGCATCAATTACATCTAAGTTGAACGACTGTCCAAACCAAAGAGACATACAATTCATTAAAGTTTAATTACAACATGAGCCAATCAATGTTTCAGAACTACACATCACTATTTTCGACTCGACTCATGGACAGGAGCGTGGATGAAGCCGCCGTTTGTCGTGATGGTCATGAAATCGCGGGCGTTGTCAGCCTGCATTTGTAGCATTCCGTCTATCTCAATGTTGGACGGTTGATATCTGAGGAAGAACTGCCCCGAGGTATGAAGGACATCTTGATGGATGATGTTCGCAAACTCCGACTAGATGCGAAAGAATTCTTGTCTGATGTCCGCGTCCTGGATTGCCGACAAGCTCGCGGCCCAATTTTGAGATTATTTGGTAGTAGAAGGTGATGATGGTCCCTTACGATCGCCCGCATGTGATGGAGGGTGTAGTAGGCATCCTTCTGACCGCCAGGCGGCTGGTTGATGCAGCAGAACGTCATATTGTGGGCGAACACGTGCTTGCCGTACTTACGAATTGCCCTGATGAAGGTGCCGCCAGATTTGGCGTAGCCAGGGAGAACATCATCAAGAACTTTCTTGATATTTGTCTAGTCTATCTTGGAGTTATGGTTCGGGTCGAAATACGTGGCCATGGAATATTTTGGGCTTAAGAGGATGAGTGTGCAATGTGTGTCACTGCACAGAACACGGAATGTTAGAAAAAAAAGAACCATCAAAATCTAAGAAATCATATGTTACGGGGTGGTTAAGGGATGACTTACTTGGGAAAGTAAGGCATAAGGAAGTTATCCTTATCTGGGTTTGCCAGAATGACATCTTCGAGGTGTGAACTCGTGACTTGGTAGTCCCCAGCGCTGCTCAAGAGCTTGGCACGCATAAAGAAGGGGTCGATGATCACGATGTCCGGGGTCTTGTCTCTAATGATCCGCATCTCCATACTCAGCGAAAACAGCCGAACGAAGGTGTAGTGCAGCGGATGAAGGTTGAACATATCAAAGATGTCATCAAACCGTAGGACAATCGTACCCCCGATGGCGCCATCCACAAAGCCCTTGCCCTTTGGCACCTTGTGGGGACCCCAACTCATAAGTCGTCATCACCGAATGCAAGTGTACAGTGATCCCAGAGATCAATGCTCACTGAACACACAGAAGCTGAATAAAAAGAGTCTTACATCCATACATACCGTATTACACAAGTAGGACCATTATGGTCAAGTCTTGAGTATAACATCGCAGCGGAAATCTTCGTCGATAACTTGGACCCATGCCATCTGCCTTAACCCTACAGGCATTCTGACTGGGAAGCGTCCTAGCTCGCATGTTCGTCACCGAGGTACTCTTCTTCATATCATGTTCTTTCATGCCTGGCCAATAAAATAACCAGTGGCAAGCCAATGAGTACTTTGAATGTACTCACAAGCAACCCAAGGGTGACAACAGAATGATTATGCAAGGCACTACTGCTAATTTGGCATTTTCGCAGAAAGCTAGTTTTTCTCATGCAAGTATGATCAACATTTATCAAGGATATGAATGCGTCTGCAACAAGTATCAGGAGGTTACAGACATCAACATCGGAATAGAGTTGTGAACAACTCATACTCAAGCTCATCGTGACTTCCTCACGAATCACGTCAACAGATTTACCAAACCGTGTTGTTTGTCAGAAACATATGGACGTAGTCTAAGCAGCACCACCCATCTGTCCTTGACCGTGGACACGGCTATTCGAATAGTTTTACACTCTGTAGAGGTTGCACACTTTACCCACAAGATCCGGGGATCTTCCCTGTCATCCACGACCCGCGGTACCTCAAGTACCCGGGGTAAGCACCCGATCACTATCTTTCCCTATACGACACTAACAAGGAGTCCACTCGTTGTTCCGTATCATCACGATGTACATCATACGAGACTCACTCGAGATCGTAACACCCGAAAGGGGACACAACGGTGTATCCGGTGCCCTGTGAAAACAGTCATGGCCGCCCTACCTGGCACGACCCCATCCCGAGAGAGAGCACCAACTCTCCCCCGTGACTAGTAATGCAGGCTCCAAGCTAGTATCGGCCTAGGTAATCAATAATGCCCTTTCCCATATAAGGGTAGAGTGGTTGCGCATGTAAGGTTGGGACAGTCGACAAATCTTAAATCTAATCCGTCTCTGTAAACAACACTTTTATCGAGCCTCGGTACACTACTTCTCCACCAAGTAGTGACCTAGTTCATCATCATCTCCCAGGGGCATTAGTGGCACCCACTGGGCTATTTGCAAGTATGTCAAACCACACTTGTTTCTTTCCATGCATAACCCTGACCCACTTTGCGTAGCCATCTACTATAGCATATTTCTACAACCCACCAACACAACTCTAAGCAAGGGTAGAGTCATGATCAATGCAAGTATCAATGGAGTATGCAACGGAGGCAAGCCTAGCAAGGTTGCCATTCAAGATATATATCATGCACTTGATGAAACAACGAAAATGCTATTATGATGAAACATGGTTCATCATGGTCAAAGGGCCGCTTGCCTGTTTTAACAAAGTCTTCAATGTCTTCAAATATCTCTGGTCCAACTCCGAGCATTTCGTCTACTTCGTCAACTATCGTCGAAAGCGACCATAATAAGCAACACAACAATGCAGAAAATAAAAGTGCTCTAAAAATATTGATTTGACTTTTCTAGGACATCTCTGGTTATATGAAAATTAACCATAGTGGTTCCATTGGAATTGGGTCAGTGGATATTTCTAAAGATTTGGATATGATGGAATCAAGGGGTTTATGGATTTGCGAGAAGTGTACAGAAATATATTTTTGAAAAATGAGCAAAGGCACCCATTTAACAAAGGATGATTTTAGAAGCATCTAGGAATGGGTTTCACTGGATTTGGAGTTGAAATGATTTTCCTATGAATTTGCAAAGTTGACAAATATGAAGAAATAGATCATTATTTGAGGTGATACAGAAAGTATTAGTAAAAATGTTCAAAAACTATGTTTTGAACTTATAGACATCTAGGATTTTGAATCATGGAATTTGGATCAAAAATGGGCTCTCTGTGATTTTCTAAAGTTTACCAAAGCAATGGAAAAATAGGATTTGCTAATTATTTCCAAGGAGAAAGTTTTTGGAAAAATGTGAAAATAGCACCATGTGATAGATCATGAATTTAGAAACTACTAGAAATTTGAATCATCAAATTTGGAGTTAATTTGAATTGTTTATGGATTTTTGAAGTTGACTGGAAAAAGAAAAAGGAAAAAGGGCTTAACCTTATCATGCACGCAGGGCGAGCGATAGGCAGCGGGCCGGCCCAGCGGCTCGGCTGCATGCGCGCAGGGGCCACGTCGGAGGCGGCTTCCTGGAAATATGCCTTCGCGTGTGGGAGACGGCAACGCCGGAAGCCGTCTCCACTTAAACGGGTGGGGTCCACCCACCGGGTCACTGACGAGCGGGGCCTAGGGCTCAGGCCGTCTCCTACCTCCCGCTCGAACAGAGCAGAGGCAGGGGAGGCGAGGCCGAGCGGCGCCGGTGCTCTCCCGGGCGGCACGGGCCACCTCCAGCGGCGCCCGGCACACCGGAGGACTCAACGCGCTGCGGCGCACCCGTCCATGTGTTGCACGCCCGCGAGGGAGCCAGGGAAGAGGAGGGCTTCGGGTGCGGCGGACCGGGGTTGACGGCGGGTTCGGCAAGGCGAGGAAGGAACGGGGAGGAGTGGAGGGAGCACGAGAGGGGCTCGTGGTGACGGTGGAGGTGCTCTAGTGCGGTCTAGAGGGGAGGAGGAGGAGTGGTGGGTGCGAATTTAGGCGGAGGCCGACGGCAAGGCTCCGGCCATGGTGGCGGATGGAGAGCGCGAGGAGGGGAGTGGGTTGGTCCAGGGGATTCATGGGAGGGAGAGAAGGCCAAAGGAGTAGAGAGGGGGCTCGGGGGTGGCCTTAAGTAGAAGGGGGCGAGGTCACCGTGGACGGTGCGCCGGCGAGGCTATTGCCATCGTTGCAAGCCACCAGGGCTCATGTGGGCGTGTCCGGGGTGTCTGTAGGGGTGGTCTACGCCCAGAGGAAGGGAGAGAAGGAGCGGGGGAGCGCCAGGGCAGCGCGCGTGTGAGCATGCCCATTGGAGCTCTCGAGCGGCCATGGTGCGTGTGCGAGCAGGGGCAGGAGAGAGAGAGGAAGAAGGGGGCCGACAGCGTGCCGTGTACTAGACGTCGAGGCGACTTCGGGGGACACGTGGGGTAGGCCCTAGGTGGTCCGGTGGCTCGGGCAGAGAGCGGCTACAGTGCTAGGGCGCACTGTAGCGCGCTCTGGAGCACGCCTTTGGCATGCCATGGCATAAAAAAGGGGAAGTGGGCGCGGCCACTTGTGTCCAGTAGTGCTGGGGAGTAGTAAAGAAAGGGGAGAGGGCCTTGGATGCCCTGGACAGCCAGTAGGAGAGGAGAGAGGTTGAGGGAGAGAGGGAAATGGGCTGTCCATAGAGACAAAGTGAGGGTTTCACCCCCAAATAATTGATCTGAGATGCAGCCATTGCTACTGGAGGTAGAAGAGGTCTAGGAGAGGCTGTGGTAAAAAGTTGAGCTCAAGGAGCTTAGTGGAAGAGGTCAAAATGGTGTTTTTGGAAAAATGGCAGAAGGTGTTTGTTGTTGGTTTTGGCAACAAAATTAACTCCAATTGACATGAGAATTAACAGGATCAAGTGTCACACACAATTGAGGTTGACCACCAAGTTTGAGTCCATTTTGAGAAAGTTGCCAATGCAACTTTTGTAAACCCTAGAAATCAGCAGAAATGGGTTTTTCAACGTTTAGTCATCCAAAACTATTCTCCTTGATGCACCACTTGGTTTAGTGTCATCATTTGAGGATTTGAACATGTCCACAAAAATTCAGATCAAAAGGACACACTTGGCAATGTAGAGTTGTTCAAATTTGGTTCTGGACAGAAAGGGTTTTGGGGTACTTTGATCAAGATAAAATTCTCTCCAACTTGTGACATTTGGTCTAGATGCATTATTACACCATTTGAGCATGTGCACCAACTTTTATAGCATTTGGACATGTTTGACAATGCAAAGTTGTTCAAACTTGAAAAAGGACGGAAGTGGTTTTGAGAGAGTTTCATGGGGTTATACTATTCTCCATGACATGGTACTTGGCAAGATCATCAAAAATGTCATATGTGACATGATAGAATTTTCTTGGAATTTTTGGGGAATATTTCCTTTGTAAATATTTCAAAAGCTTGAAATATCTAGAAAGGGTTTTTGAGGGATTTGACCAATATTTTCAACATGATCATGTGTTGAAACTCTTATATATGGGAAATATATGCCCACTGAGTTTTCCTAATTTTTGTCAAATATTTTTGAAACAATAAAATAATTTTTCCCTATTAAAGACCATTTCTGGCCTTAAGAAAAAGCTTTTAAATAAAATAGGAAAATAACTTTTAAACTTATATTTTTGTGGTTTCTGGGAATCCTATATCTAATATGTTTCAAATATACCTTTTGAAGGATTTTTACTGCCCTTAATTAAGTACTTGCAGTGCAAGCCTCAATTCAGGGGGTTTTTGGAAAACTAATTTTAGAAAATACTTTTTGGCCAAATTATTTTTGTAAGAAATTATTTTTATGTCCTATACACATGGCATGATCATTGCTTCAAGAGTTTGGAGCAAGGATATGAAGTATAGGAGTTGGAGGATTTATTTGATTTTTAGAGCACTTGCAAACAACAGACAAAAATCCAATCAAGGCAAGGTCCAAAACACTCAAAAGTTTTTGTCAAACCACATTTTATCATGATTTATTAGCTTAAGTGTTGTGGCATGAAAATCAGGGTGTGACAGACCTACCCCCTTTACAAGAATCTCGTCCCCGAGATTCCCAGACTAGGCGTGGAAAGGAATACGGAAACTAGGATTTGGGGTAGTCTTCACGTCCTCATACTGCTTCTGCTTCCGTTTGGTGCTCCATTGAACCATGAAGTACTCGATGGCGTGGCTTTGTGTTTGTCGTCCTGCTTGATCCAGATTGCAATTGGGATCTCTCGCATAGGTCATATTGGGCTGGAGGTCGATGGCTCGTGGTCGATGTCCTTGTAGAGACCGGGCTAGTTAGAAAGTTGGAAACGTTTCCGGAGGTGTGTCGCACGGAAAACGCTGTGCACATTGGGTAACTCAGGTGGTAATTCTAGCTAGTAGCCGTCTATTCTTTGTTTTGTAGTGATCTTGGGGAAGGCCGATAAATCTTGGAGTGAGCTTCCCTTTAACATGGAAATGCTTGGTCCTTCTGAGAGGAGTGGTTTGCAGATACGCATGGTCTCCAACGAGTAAGTTCACTTCTTGACGATGGTGGTTAGTATAGTTCTTCCTCCTTGACATGGCGGTCTTCAAATGTTCCTTGACTAGCTGAATGGCTCTTCTTCCATCTTCGGGTAGACAAGTATGTCATCAAGGAAGGATGACAACTAACATGTCCAAGCACTCCATGAAGTCTATGGGGTACGTAAAGTGGGCTAAGGCATTGGTGGTGGTCACGGTATTGGCCAAGGTCTTATTGATCTAGAGCCAAAGCCCAAGGTCAGGATCCGACCATGTTGTGGCTTGGTAAGGCATAAGGGTTTCAAGGATCTAGTGTGCGAGCGAACGTTTGTCACCTTATCCTTAAGTACGGTTCCTGAGATGCCGGTTGTTTTATCTAGTCCTTTAAACAAATAACCTTATACCACCAAAAGCATCAACTCTTGTGCTATATTAGGATGACAATGTGCTCGTTCACTATGTCCACTAGTTCCATAATGAACCCAGTGTTGTGCAAGGTTTACAGAGGCTTAACTAGTTCTCTTGCAATTCTGTGGGTTAAGCACATGGTTAAGGACTCGAGCTAGGGTATCTTGTGAAGTCTCGAAGGGTCTAGGAATGGGTTTCTAGTCTGGGGGGTTAAACATAACTCTACAGGGTTTTACTTGGTCGAGGAGGCTACAGAAAAGTTCTTCAGTGATAGTTGGTTGTCGAGGTAGAATCCTTGGTGTACCTTGTCTTGCCGATCTTCAGTTAAGGAGAGAGAGATGAGAGGGAAAAGTAGCATAGACGAGGGGAATGCCTAAAGGGGGTTCTATAGTGCAGGTGCAAACAAACAAGTGCCAAAAGGGCCAAACACAAACAACAAAATAAGGCAGGTGACATAGTTGCGTACTTGTTGCCTAGGGCAAAAAGGGCGACTGATATCAAAACACAAACAAATAAAAACAAGCAACACACAGTCATGGTTCTATTCGAACCATCATACGGACTCGACTGCGCTTAGGGGGTACATGACTCATCCTACCCTAGGGGTTCTCGGACTAAGTAGTCATGCTTTACTACGTGCCTCATGCAGTCTTCTGGGTTTTCCTCAGGTGTTGCTACGTCTCTTGTAGTTGTTCGATGAAACAATCCGGGTTGAGCCTGAAGATTCTTCAACAACTTCTCGCATGTTGAAGTGATGGGGTGAAGGTGGCTCCTCGTAGCAGGCATTAACTCGGTCTTCTGTTGTCTTCTTAATCATGACAATCCCTTTTTGTCTTCTAAGGCGTCGATGGTACCAAGTAGGTAATCCTTTATGCAATGACATTAACAAGGCATAGTAGAGGTCCAACATGTCGGTTACGTTGATGACAACATCGACACCGAGAGCGGGGGATGAAGAGAACCGTTTTCCTGCTCACTATAATGAGGCGGACCAAATGGCGAGGTTCTCATCCACCGGTGGTTGCCGATACAACAATGGTAAGGACATGGTTGCTCTATTAGCGATGTATATCGTGATCTTGCATATCCTATGCCCTGATCGTCGTAGGCTAAGGTTGCATCATCTTGGGGCAGTGTCAAGGGTGTCACCATCTCCTGGGCCTTCAGGTCCTCATCCCTCGAGGATGTATCTTCTATTGGTATCATCTTGTTGTGATGTCGCCAATCTTGTGTTCAGGAGATGTGGGTGAATGACTGGCAAGGCATCTTCCTTCTAGATTATCCACGAGGATTACAAGGAATCCAGTGGTCAGGGGCATAAGGGTTCTAGCGACCAAAGGTTTTGAAGGGGAAGAGATCAATAAGGAAAGTATACCTTAGTTTTCGAAAAACTGAGAAGGGAAGAGAAGTATAGATAGTTTTGAAAACTAGTAGTAGTTTTGGAAATAGTTTTACCCTAACTAACGACCATGCTAAATAAGGCTTCCTACAGTCAGGATGGCTCTGATACCAGCTCTGTGGGGACCCTGACTCATAAGTCGTGATCAAAAAATGCACGTGTATAGTGATCCTAGAGATCAATGCTCACTGAACACACAGAAGCTGAATAACAAGAGTCTTACATCCATACATACCGTATTACACAAGTAGGACCATTATGGTCAAGTCTTGAGTATAACATCGCAGCGGAAATCTTCGTCGATAACTTGGACCCATGCCATCTGCCTTAACCCTATAGGCATTCTGACTGGGAAGCGTCCTAGCTCGCATGTTCGTCACCGAGGTACTCTTCTTCATATCATGTTCTTTCATGCCTGGCCAATAAAATAACTAGTGACAAGCCAATGAGTACTTTGAATGTACTCGCAAGCAACCCAAGGGTGATAACAGAATAATTATGCAAGGCGCTACTGCTAATTTGGCATTTTTGCGGAAAGCTAGTTTTTCTCATGCAAGTATGATCAACATTTATCAAGGATATGAATGCGTCTGCAACAAGTATCAGGAGGTTACAGACATCAAGATCGGAATAGAGTTGTGAAAAACTCATACTCAAGCTCATCGTGACTTCCTCACGAATCACGTCAACAGATTTACCAAACCGTGCTGTTTGTCAGAAACATATGGACGTAGTCTAAGCAGCACCACCCAACTGTCCTTGACCGTGGACACGGCTATTCGAATAGTTTTACACTCTGCAGAGGTTGCACACTTTACCCACAAGATCCGGGGAACTTCCGTGTCATCCACGACCCGCGGTACCTCAAGTACCCGGGGTAAGCACCCGATCACTATCTTTCCCTAGACGACACTAACAAGGAGTCCACTCGTTGTTCCGTATCCTCACGATGTACATCATACGAGACTCACTCGAGATCGTAACACCCGAGAGGGGACACAACGGTGTATCCGGTGCCCTGTGAAAACAGTCATGGCCGCCCTACCTGGCACGACCCCGTCCTGAGAGAGAGCACCAACTCTCCCCCGTCACTAGTAATGCGGGCTCCAAGCTAGTATCGGCCTAGGTAATCAATAATGCTCTTTCGCATATAAGGGTAGAGTGGTTGCGCATGTAAGGTTGGGACAGTCGACAAATCTTAAATCTAATCCGTCTCTGTAAACAACACTTTTATCGAGCCTCGGTACACTACTTCTCCACCAAGTAGTGACCTAGTTCATCATCATCTCCCAGGGGCATTAGTGGCACCCACTGGGCTATTTGCAAGTATGTCAAACCACACTTGTTTCTTTCCATGCATAACCCTGACCCACTTTGCGTAGCCATCTACTATAGCATATTTCTACAACCCACCAACACAACTCTAAGCAAGGGTAGAGTCATGATCAATGCAAGTATCAATGGAGTATGCAATGGAGGCAAGCCTAGCAAGGTTGCCATTCAAGATATATATCATGCACTTGATGAAACAACGAAAATGCTATTATGATGAAACATGGTTCATCATGGTCAAAGGGCTGCTTGCCTGTTTTAACAAAGTCTTCGATGTCTTCAAATATCTCTGGTCCAACTTCGAGCATTTCGTCTACTTCGTCAACTATCGTCGAAAGCAACCATAATAAGCAACACAACAATGCAGAAAATAAAAGTGCTCTAAAAATATTGATTTGACTTTTCTAGGACATCTCTGGTTATATGAAAATTAACCAGAGTGGTTCCATTGGAATTGGGTCAGTGGATATCTCTCTAAACATTTGGATATGATGGAATCAAGGGGTTTATGGATTTGCAAGAAGTGTACAGAAATATATTTTTGAAAAATGAGCAAAGGCACCCATTTAACAAAGGATGATTTTAGAAGCATCTAGGAATTGGTGTTGCTGGATTTGGAGTTGAAATGATTTTCCTATGAATTTGCAAAGTTGACAAATATGAAGAAATAGACCATTATTTGAGGTGATACAGAAAGTATTAGTAAAAATGTTCAAAAACTAAGTTTTGAACTTATAGACATCTAGGATTTTGAATCATGGAATTAGGATCAAAAATGGGCTCTCTGTGATTTTCTAATGTTTACCAAAGCAATGGAAAAATAGGATTTGCTAATTATTCCTGAGCAGAAAGTTTTTGGAAAAATGTGCAAATACCACCATGTGATACATCATGAATTTAGAAGCTACTAGAAATTTGAATCATCAAAGTTGGAGTTAATTTGAATTGTTTATGGATTTTTGAACTTGACTGGAAAAAGAAAAAGGAAAAAGGGCTTAACCTTATCATGCACGCAGGACGAGAGATAGGCAGCGGGCCGGCCCAGCGGCTCGGCTGCACGCGCGCACGGGCCACGTCGGAGGCGGCTTCCTGGAAATACGCCTTCGCGTGAGGGAGACGGCAACACCGGAAGCCGTCTCCACTTAAACGGGTAGGGTCCGCCCACCAGGTCACTGACGAGCGGGGCCCGGGGCTCAGGTCGTCTCCTACCTCCCGCTCGAACAGAGCAGAGGCAGGGGAGGTGAGGCCAAGCGGCGCGGGCACTCTCCCGGGCGGCACGGGCCACCTCCGGCGGCGCCCGGCACACCGGAGGACTCAACGCGCCGCGGCGCACCCGTCCATGTGCTGCACGCCCGCGGGGGAGCCAGGGAAGAGGAGGGCTTCGGGTGCGGCAGACCGGGGTTGACGGTGGGTTCGGCAAGGCGAGGAAGGAACGGGGAGGAGTGGAGGGAGCACGGGAGGGGCTCATGGTGACGGTGGAGGTGCTCTAGTGTGGTCTAGAGGGGAGGAGGAGGAGTGGTGGGCGCGAATTTAGGCGGAGGCCGATGGCAAGGCTCCGGCCATGGTGGCGGATGGAGAGCGCGAGGAGGGGAGTGGGTTGGTCCAGGGGATGCACGGGAGGGAGAGAAGGCCAAAGGAGTAGAGAGGGGGCTCGGGGGTGGCCTTAAGTAGAAGGGGGCGAGGTGCACCGTGGACAATGCGCCGGCGAGGCTATTGCCGTCGTTGCAAGCTACGGGGGCTCACGTGGGCGTGTCCAGGGTGTTTGTAGGGGTGGTCTACGCCCAGAGGAAGGAAGTGAAGGAGCGGGGGAGCGCCAGGGCAGCGCGCGTGTGAGCATGCCCATTGGAGCTCTCGGGCGGCCATGGTGCGCGTGCGAGCAGGGGCAGGAGAGAGAGAGGAAGAAGGGGGCCGACGGCGTGCCGTGTACTGCACGTCGAGGCGACCTCAGGGGACACGAGGGGGAGGCCCTAGGTGGTCCGGTGGCTCGGGCAGAGAGCGGCTACAATGCTAGGGCGCACTGTAGCGCGCTCTGGAGCACGCCTTTGGCATGCCATGGCATAAAAAATGGGAAGTGGGCGCGGCCACTTGTGTCCAGTAGTGCTAGGGAGTAGTAAAGAAAGGGGAGAGGGCCTTGGATGCCCTGGACAACTAGTAGGAGAGGAGAGAGGTTGAGGGAGAGAGGGAAATGGGCTGTCCAGAGAGAGGAAGTGAGGGTTTCACCCCCAAATAATTGATCTGAGATGCAGACATTGCTACTGGAGGTAGAAGAGGTCTAGGAGAGGCTGTGGAAAAAAGTTGAGCTCAAGGAGATTAGTGGAAGAGGTCAAAATGGTGTTTTCGGAAAAATGGCAGAAGGTGTTTGTTGTTGGTTTGGGCAAGAAAATTAACTCCAATTGACATGAGAACTAACAGGATCAAGTGTCACACATAATTGAGGTTGACCACCAAGTTTGAGTCCATTTTGAGAAAGTTGCCAATGCAACTTTTGTAAACCCTAGAAATCAGCAGAAATGGGTTTTTCAACATTTAGTCATCCAAAACTATTCTCCTTGATGCACCACTTGTTTTAGTGTCATCATTTGAGGATTTGAACATGTCCACAAAAATTCAGATCAAAAGGACACACTTGGCAATGTAGAGTTGTTCAAATTTGGTTCTGGACAGAAAGGGTTTTGGGGTACTTTGATCAAGATAAAATTCTCTCCAACTTGTGCCATTTTCTCTAGATGCATTATTACACCATTTGAGCATGTGCACCAAGTTTGAGAGCATTTGGACATGTTTGACAATGCAAAGTTGTTCAAACTTGAAAAAGGACAGAAGTGGTTTTGAGAGAGTTTCATGGGGTTATACTATTCTCCATGACATGGTACTTGGCAAGATCATCAAACATGTCATATGTGACATGATAGAATTTTCTTGGAATTTTTGGGGAATATTTCCTTTTTAAATATTTCAAAAGCTTGAAATATCCAAAAAGGGTTTTTGAGGGATTTGACCAATATTTTGAACATGACCATGTGTTGAAACTCTTATATATGGGAAATATATGCCCACTGAGTTTCCCTGATTTTTGTCAAATATTTTTGAAACAATAAAATAATTTTTCCCTATTAAAGAACATTTCTGGCCTTAAGAAAAAGCTTTTAAATAAAATAGGAAAATAACTTTTAAATTATATTTTTGTGGTTTCTGGGAATCCTATATCTAATAGGTTTCAAATATACCTTTTGAAGGATTTTTACTGCCCTTAATTAAGTACTTGCAGTGCAAACCTCAATTCAGGGGGTTTTTGGAAAACTAATTTTAGAAAATACTTTTGGCCAAATTATTCTTGTAAGAAATTATTTTTATGTCCTATACACATGGCATGATCATTGGTTCAAGAGTTTGGAGCAAGGAGATGAATTATAGGAGTTGGAGGATTTATTTGATTTTTAGAGCACTTGCAAACAACAGACAAAAATCCAATCAAGGCAAGGTCCAAAACACTCAAAAGTTTTTGTCAAACCACATTTTATCATGATTTATTAGCTTAAGTGTTGTGGCATGAAAATCAGGGTGTGACACACCTTGGCCACGAAAACCAGGTATGCCACATCATTCTCTGTGAGACGCCGCTTCTCCAAAGAAAGAACACTGTCGTGCAGACTCCGCATAGCACCGGTTGCAGCACTGAGCATATTTGTCGGTAGCATCGCCCTACCCACCACATGCACCCTCCTCGAGATATCCTTAGGTGAAGGTGGCCTATCCTGAGCACGGATCATACTCGGTGCCGGCTGGCTCGCACCGGCGGCCTTTTTAGTCGGCCGTTTCCAGCCCTTCTTCTTGATCAGCTGTAATGGGTCCGAGTTCTGATCACAGAGCGCCTTTTTGAGCGTGTTGGGGCTGATAATATTTGGCACCTCCGCTATCTGAGGCTCGGTGAAGGCGGCAGCTGGAGGCGTCTCCTGAGAACTGAACGCCAGACGACGCCTGTTGCAATTGGGTTTCTCCACCGTACCAGCTAGATCGCGGTCGTCTTGTTTGGGTTCTTGAGAAGGAGGCCCGCAGAACTCGTCACCGTACCCATGTTCCGCAAAGTACTTATCGATGTTGGTAAATGTACCATCGTCATTGTCGTCGTCGTCTGGATCTTGTGCCATATGCATGTCCGGATCCTGTGCCATAGCGATGTCCGGCATGTCCGATAGCGTTGCGGCGTTCTTGCCATGGCTTGGTGCCGGCACGACTGGCGGTCTTGTCTGTGGGGTGGTGTCCCCCACCCCAAACGAATCTGGATCTTCGGCCAAAGCAGGGGCCAGCTTACGCAGGCGCTGAGGGCCATCTCATCTTCTTCGTCGGCCCCAGCGGGTCGAGTCGGAGGTAACAACTCATCGCAGCCAGGTAGCACCCGAACCACTTCAACCCTATACATTGTGGGTGGCATCGGATTACCGTGGAACACGGGGTTGCCCGGTTGAACGATTCTGCCCTTGGCGACATCGACCAACTCGCCGCCCACGAAGTGCAGGAGAGTGCAAGGAACGTTGGCGGCGCCCTGCGAAAACATGTAGGGCGTCAGGGATGCCCAGTCAAAGGCAAGGAGATGAAGTCCTCGGCCGAGAGGCTTAGTTACCGTGATGCCGTCGAGCTCGGCTAATGTCGAGGCACCACCAACGGCGGGCGTGCAACTAACGGAGGGGCCGCTTGCTGGCGAGGTGCCGGCCGGCGTACACCCGGGTGCATTAAGCTCCAATGCCGGCGTCAGAGACACCAATACCGCCGCCGCCGGAGACACCAGTGGCGCCACCGCCGTAGACACCAATACCGCCACCGCCGGAGACACCAATGGCGCCACCTGCATGTTGTGTGAGTTGCTGACCGTGAAGCTGGGAATCGGGGGCGGCCTCTGTTGGCCACCCGCAATCCACGTCGTTATCCCATGAATCAAGGTAGGCATAATGCCGGTAAGTGTCGATCCTAGTTGTTGTTGCACTTGCTCTTGGACCATCTCCGGAATCCGCGCCACTTGCGTCTTGAGTGCTTCAACCTCGCGCGACTGGCTTTCTGAGCTGGTCTTTTTCTCCTTTCGCCCACCAGCGCCATAGTATGACGACCATTTTGTGGACAAGCCTTTGCCGGCCACACGACCAGCTGATGTCGGCTTATTGAGCTAATCCCTGTTTTTCATTACGTTCAATGCCCTATTCAAAGGGGTGTCGAAAGGGGAGCTCTGAGACAACCCCACGTTACTGCTTTCTTTCTCCTGCGGAAGGAACGTGCACCATTTAGAAATATTGGGGGTTAATTAGAATGCAACCATATGGAGCTAATTACGCGGGGGTGTACTCCTTACCAAAACAAGCTCAAGCTCCTTGGTCTTCGGATCCGTGGTGAGCTCCTTTGTTACCGGGTCCTCCTTGTTCCAGGCCCTGAGAAAGTTCCTGGTCTTCTTGTCATTGTATTTCTCGAAGCAGGGCGATAGGCCTTTCTTGGCACGCTCCGCATCCTCCTTGTCCCATACAGGCTCCGCCACTCTGTAACCGCCGGGACCGAGTTGGTGGACCCCTATGTTCAACTGCCACATTTCTTTCCCCCACTGACTTGATTCGGAGGTTGCAGGGCTCTCGCACTTGATCTTGAACTCCTTGTAGTCACCTTCTCTCATCGAAGGATATTTCGCCTTGATCTTCTCATAACAATCACCTTTGTCAATCATTTCCTTCACCGTGCTTTTCCAAGTAGACAGGGCCGTGCTCATTGTCGTGAGGGCGGCACCATTCACTTTATTACCCGAGAGGCGTGTGTTTGCGAACTCAGTGGGAAACTTGTATCATTCGTGCAGCTTCGTGAAGAGGAGGCTGCGCAAATTCCCTCGGTCCTTATGCCTTAGGTTCTCGGTGTTGATCAAGGCGGTGCTCCGCAGAATGCACCCGAGCTGAATCGAGCACCCCTTGACTACGTGTTTGGGCGTCGTCGGATGCTCGTCGGAGTTCACTTCAGTAAATTCCTCCCTGACGGTGCCGAGCACGTTTGGGCGCCCGTCCTTCCGTTGCCTCTTCGGTTGGCTCCATCTGTGCATGCGCCGCCATCATCAGTGGTGGCATCCGCGGCGCCATCATCAGTGGTATCATCCCTGACGCCACTAGGGGTTGTGTAGTCAGGATCGGTGTCTTCCGCGGCGTCCTCATAGCGGTGAGGTTCTTCCTCCAACTCCTGGGACAGCTCCCAGAATTTCTTGCCGCCCGAACCACCGGCCTCATCATTGTGGGCCATGTTTCGCTCTAAATAGGAAAAAAGTTTGGTCAAAAAGTTGGTTATTGTCAAGGAACAAGATCATGGTCTCATCATTTAGAGTTTGTCGACAACGAGGCATCCTAAAAGCTAAGCTTTTATTATTTAGGGTTTGTCGACGCCGAGGCACCCTAAAAGCCTAAGCGTACATCATTTAGGTTCTCATCGACACCAAGGCACCCTAAAAGCCAAGGTTTCATCATTTAGGGTTTGTCGACGCCGAGGCACCCTAAATGCTAAGTTTTCATCATTTAGGGTTTATCGATGCCGAGGCACCCTAGGTTGGGCCTAATCACTTGGCACTAATCAGTTGGCTCTATTGCCACCTATGTTGGGTTTATCATCTAGGGTTTATCGATGCTGAAGAGAATTTCTAAGTTGGGCCTAATCACTTGGCTCTATTGCCACCTATGGTTTAATGCAGCAAGAATAAAGGGGTAGTTGATCCTACTTAATTAAGTACTAAGATACCCCGGCCCTTGCATTAGTAGCAAGTACCTCATATGTCCGATTTTTAGCAAAGTCATGCTAAAATTCATGGAAAATTTCAGCATGACCATTGCAGAAAATAGGACATATGGAGTACCCGAATTTGCTGGAACGGAAGTTAATCGACATTCCGGAAAACTCAAGGGCCTCTCGGGGTACCTGCAAAATCATCACGACACAAAGGGCCTCTCAAGGGCCTCAAGCAGCAGCGGCGTCTCCCAGGACCCCATTTTTTTGCTAAATTTCTTTGAGCAACAATCAGAGCAGAAAATTCAGCACCACAATGTGCCTCTACTTTCATATGGATGAAAAGGCCACAGACCATATGGTCCTCTGCTTGCATATGGAAAAAATCAGCTCAACTTATGTGAGCTTCCATTCCAGATCTAATAGGTCACCCAACAAAAATTATAAGTCCTCACACCATATATACTTTATCACATTATAAGTCCTCACACCATCAACTATGAAAAAATCTGAGAGTATAAGTCTGGTTACATTCACCCAAGTCCAAACGTAAAATTCTATCCAACATAGTACAGCCCACTTTGATAATTTCATAGGATTTAATATACTGAACAAAACCTGACAAGTGATATGTGTTTTTAGTATCTAGAGAACTAACTAGCAGCAGGTGTGCAATGAAAAAATTCTGGAGTTATGCTATGCAATCTACAATGTAGTCTAAGGGGAACTAACTAGCAGCAGCTCATCTAGAACACATGTGAGTACTTCAATGGAAATAGCAACATCAGGAAGAAACGAAGGAACATTGTCCCACAGTAGCAACAGCAGGTGTTCAATAAGTCAAGCAGCAGGAACACACAAGCAAAGCATGTGTTCATTTAGTGAAGCAGTTGGTGTGACTGTACAAATTACTCTACTGATACATGATACATGTGTCATGTGCATTGATCACTATAGCCTTGTTCTCTGACCAAACATCTTCATCTCACTACATGGACAGCGCAGTGTACTGTTATGTCCACTCACAGACCAAAAAATTGCAACCAATAACGAACAAATGCCTAACAGTTCCATGGAGCTACTGGATTAAGTGAGAGCTATATGCGGTTTTTTTTAAAACAAGTGAGAACTCCTACATGCTTGCCAGGCCATGAAAAAAAGAGTGATGTTTCCATAATTATTTCTTAGAGTGAATATAGTATGTTCTCCAAAACTCAGCAAACAATATGCAGATCGTTCTTAGTGTCTTATGCTTTTCTGATAGCCAAATAGCCACTAATAATATGCCATTGGGATCATCATCGCTTCAAATCATTTGTCTGGAAACAAAGGAATGTATAAACTAAATTTGTAGAATAATAAAGACAGATATGAGTTGCTAGCTGTTATGAGGCACCAGATATGTCTTTGCTTGCTGCAGTTGTGCTTCTGTGTCATTGATGTCCTAGGAGTTTTCTCAAATTTTACTAGCTCAAGTGTGATTCTATTTCCTGTTTACCTATGTGTGCCACAGTTACTTTGTTACATAATTACCCTTTCATAAACTAAGCAATTAACATGAGCACATAGTTACATACTAGTATGTTTCACACAAAAGCAAACAAATCTCCTGGAATGTGTCATGAAATTGAGTTTTAACCAACTGCCTTATATAATTTTGCTATTAAGCACATATCATTTTTGTTCAGGTTTCTTTTCCAGAAGAAGTATAAATCTGCTCCTAAACAAACAAGGTTGGCCCTGTGGCGACTTGGATAACAGCTAGCTACACTGACAGAGAGGAAGACGAAATCAAAGGGGGGGAGGGGAACCGGTGCAGCTCATTGAGAGGAAGATGATGGCGAGCTCGTGTGGGGCCGGGGTTGATGAGGTGACGCGGATCGACGGTGAGGCCGTGGTGGCTGGAGGTTCAAGAAGACCTCGATCCGCACGATGCAGAGTCGTCGAGCTCGAACGGCTGGCCGTAGATGACGTAGAATAACACTGCAGAGCTCCTGGACTCCTTGATGGGGTGCGGGGACGACAGTGGTCGCGGGGACGATGCGGTGACGGGGACGACCTAGTCGGCTAAAGCAGCGCGAGGGGAGG
>NC_041390.1:382326303-382326822 GCF_002162155.2 Triticum dicoccoides | reverse complement strand
GGAGGGAAGGGGGATCTGGTGAGGGAGAGGGAAGGGGGATCGGGCGAAGGGGTATCCAGCTAGAGGGGGGAATGTTAGTAATGGCGCACCCTCCTCTCGTGCGCCATTAGTAGTTTTTTTTCTGATAGCAATGGCGCACCCTCCTCTGGTGCGCCATTAGTAACTCTTTTTTCTGATAGCAATGGCGCACCCTCCTCTGGTGCGCCATTAGTAACTTCTTTTTTTCATTATTTCTTGTTGCATCTAATAATTTGTTTTTTTATCAAATTTGTTATTTTCATGAGGACTAGAACAGAAGATATCATCAAATACCATCAATTTTTTTAAAATATCAAATTTGTTATTTGAAAATATCATCAAATTTGTTATTTGAAAATATCATCAAATTTGTTATTTGAAAATATCATCAAATTTGTTATTTGAAAATATCATCAAATTTGTTATTTAAAAATATCATCAAAAAGTGGGGGAGGGTGCGGGGTGTCGGCGGCAGCGGTGGAGCGGGCCGGGGGAGGGTGC
>NC_041390.1:382283861-382326289 GCF_002162155.2 Triticum dicoccoides | reverse complement strand
ATCATCAAATTTGTTATTTGAAAATATCATCAAATTTGTTATTTGAAAATATCATCAAAAAGTGGGGGAGGGTGCGGGGTGTCGGCGGCGGCGGTGGAGCGGGCCGAGGGAAGGTGCGGAGGGTTGGCGGCGGCGGTGGAGCGGGCCGGGGGAGTGGTGGGTCGTCGGCGGCGGTGGAGCGGGGAGGGTGCGGGGGGTGGGTGCTCGTCAGCGGTGGTGGAGGGGGATCAAGATCGAGTGTCCTCATGAATTCAAAAAGTGCCCGTGAAATTTAAAAATATTCATGATATCAAAAAGTGCCCATGAAATACAATTGAGAAATGAAGACTACGATTTAAATACAATCGATCTTAGCTAGCTATCTGTTCACAATCTTCTTGCCCTTCTTTTTCGCAAATGGAGTTCTTCTGTGGAACGGACGTCCTTTAGGTAGGGTGGTCCTGCTTCTTCTTGTGGTGTGTGCTGCTACTTCATCGTCGTCATCATGTTCGATCTTCGGGTCGCTGTACTTGTCGAAGTCTTGCTCATTGGCTACTCCATCCATTCTGATGATCTTCCTTTTGCCTCTCCTCACGACAACATGACTGGGCTTTGACGGGTCAGTAATGAAGAAGCATTGGTCCACTTGGGAAGCCAGTACCCATGGCTCATTTTTCGCGGTGACGTTTGCTCCCGCGGTCTTGGATTTGGCTTCGGGTATAACCATGGTGGTGAAATACCGGTCTTCTTTTAGGACGCTCTTGGCCCATCTGACATGGAACATCGGGACCTTCTCTCCAGCGTAGCTCAGCTCCCAGATCTCCTCGATCCTTCCGTAGTATCTGTCCTTGTCGTTACTGGTGTAGGATTCCATCGTTACCCTGGAGTTCTGATAACCATCGCTCTTCATGTCCTTGTCCTCGGTGTAGAATGTGTAGCCGTTGATATCGTATGCCTCATTGGTCATCAGGTTGTGCTCGGCGCCCTGTGACAAGGCGAATATGAGTTGTTCTTCCGCGGAAGAATCCTCATGTAAAGGGTACGACAGAAGCTTCTGCTTGAACCAACACGTGAAACATGAGTTGTGCCCTTTGATTATATCTCCGTCCGTCCTCTGTTGGCCTCGGTCATTGTACGTCTTCTCAATAAAGGTTTTGTGCTCTACCACCCAAGGATCGACCACGTCTATGTGTTGTAACGCGACTAGGTTTTCTCTTTCAAAGTCGGCGAGTCGACCCTCAAAGTCGACATGCATTTCACGGCGACCCTCACGGTGACCCCATCCAGCGAGCCTGCCGAGGTGCCTATTGACGGGAAGACCAACAGGGTTCTCGACGCCTAGATAATTCGTGCAGTAGGAGATGCACTCTTCGGTCAGAAAGCCCCTGACTATACTTCCCTCTGGACATGACATGTTGCGAACGTATCCTTTGATGACACCATTCATCCTTTCGAACGGCATCATGCTGTGCAGGAACGTCGGCCCGAGTTGGATGATATCCTCCACGATATGGACCAGCAGATGCACCATAACGTCGAAGAATGCGGGCGGGAAGTACATCTCAAGATCGCATTGTATCACCACGATCTCTTCCTGTAGCCTTCTGAGTTGCCTCACGCCAATCGACTTCCGAGAGATGACGTCGAAAAAGTTGCATAGGTCAAATAGCATTTCACGGACGTGCGCGTCCATGATCCCACGGATTGCAACTGGAAGTATCTGTGTCATCAGCACGTGACAGTCATGAGACTTCATCCCGTTGAACTTCTGCTTCGCTGGGTCTAGGTATCTGCTTATCTTCCCCGCGTAACCTTAAGGAAGTTTTACTCCTACGAGGCAGGTGAAAAACTACTCAATCTCCTCTTGACTTAGAGTGAAGCACGCGGGAGGGTAGTCACTTCTGGTCTACTTGGCCTTTTTGCCTTTGCGACGAGTTTCTGTGTCCTGCTTCGCCTCATCATCATCATCATCATCATTAGCGTGAAGCTCCTGCCTGATGCCCATTGATTTCAAGTCTGCCCTTGCTTTCGGCCCATCTTTGGTCCTCTCTGGCATGTTGAGCAGGGTACCAAGCAGACTCTCGCACACGTTCTTTGTGATATGCATGGCATCAAGGCTGTGAGGCACACGGTGGATCTTCCAGTACGGCAAGTCCCAGAAAACAAACCTCGTTTTCCATACCTTCAGCAGCGGCTTTGGCGCCTTTCGCTTCTTTCTCGGCTCTGGCGCCTTTTTCTTCTTTCCCGACTGTGGGCAATCTTTCCAATTTTTCAACAGCTCGTCTATTTCCTCGCCACTCCTCGTACGCAGGCGTTTTCGAGGTTCGGTTTCACCATCGGATAGATCCTTGCGTTTCCTTCACGGGTCATTGCCGCGAAGCCACGTTCGATGTCCCATGAAAACGGTTTTCGAAGATCCGGATCTCTATCTAGTTGGCGATACATTGTGTCATCCATGCACCTTACGCATCCAGAAAATCCGTGGACTACCTGCCCCGCGAGATATCCGTAACCGAGATAGTCGTGCACCATCGTGAGCAGTGCGGCTCTCATAGGGAAATATTCTTTCTCTGCGGCGTCCCACGTATTGGCTGGCGTTTTCCACAACGTGTCTAGCTCCTCTTTCTGCAGCCCCAGATACAGAGTGATGTCGTTCCCTGGTTGTTTCGGCCCTTCAATTAGCATACTCATGTGAATGTACTTCCTCTTCATGCACAACCAGGGGGGAAGGTTGTACATCCACACAAACACAGGCCACGTGCTATGTGTGCTTCTCTGGCTGCCAAATGGATTGACTCCATCGGTGCTCGCGCCCAGCACGATGTTCCTTGGATCCTTCCTAAATTCTGGGTATTCGAAGTTCAACGCTTGCCACTGGCTCGCATCCTTAGGGTGACTCAGCATCTTGTCTTTTTTATTTATCTCTGGATCATTTCCGTCATATTCCCGCTTCTTCTCCTCCCTATCCGCGTGCCAACTCAGGAGCTTTGCTACCTTAGGGTCCGCGAAATACCACTGCAGACGAGGAGTGATCAGAAAGTACCACACTGATTTTCGAGGAGCTTTCTTCCTCTTCTTGTATCGAGTGACGCCACACACCAGACATATGGTAGACTCCACGTGCTCGTCCCGATAAATGATGCAATTGTTCATGCACACATGGTATTTCACGTGCGGTAAATCCAGAGGACACATGATTTTCTTCGCCTCCTCGAAACTTGTCGGGCACTTGTTCCCCTTGGGAAGACGTTCGTGCCAGAATGACATGTTCTCGTCGAAGCATGCGTCGGTCATTTTGTGTTTTACCTTCATCTCCAGAGCCATGAGCGTTACTTTCAGGCGGGTATCCTCGGTCCTGCATCCTTCATACAATGGAGTAACCGCGTCTATCTCCAGTTGATCCAGCTTGGCTTTCTCTCGGGCGGCAGCTCTTGCGTTATCCGTCTGCTTGAGAAGCAGCTCTTGAATATGAGGGTCCTGCACCCAGCCTCCATCGTCTTCTGCTCCGGCATCTTCATCTTCATGATCATGCCCTTCGTCTTGATCTTCCTCATCATCATGTACGACATCTTCTACATGATGACTATGTACATCATCACCGTCGTGATCATGTCCTGGAGATTCTTCGTCTTCTCGCCCGCCCTCGCCGCGGTGGTACTTGTCTTGTTGCCCTTCCTCATTTCTTACCCGGCCCCCATGGACGACTTCATAGTCATCTTCATCACCTTGCCACCGATAGCCATCCATGAAACCACGCAAGAGCAGGTGCTCCCTTACCTGCCCGGAATCCGGATCCGCAATAAGGCTCTTCAGCTTGCATCTTCGACACGGACATCTTATCTCCGTCTCGTTCTTTTGAAGCATCTCAGCCTTCGGGGAGCTCAAAAACCTATTCACGATGCCTTAGGTCATCGTGCGGACCATGGTCGCCTGCGGGGTAGAGCAAAATGATATTTTAGAGCCAAGAAAAAATTTGGCATGACCTTCCCTAAAAATAGGAGCAAAAAGAATGCATAGTGCCAAAATTCTCGCCGAAACGGAAATGAATCAACATTCCGGCAAAATATTGGCAACTATCGCATTTCAAATACCGGTTCCTGCAAACACAAACATATATGCAACACCACAAACACATGCAACACCACAAACATACATAGATCTAGCTAGGCCACAAAAAGTGCATGTGCACGTTGTTGGAGCGAGCTAGGGAGAAAAAGAGTAGATCTACATCATGAAGATAGCTTTCCCCTTACTTACCTATCAAAAAAAGGTAATTTCACCACTTAATTTTGATGAATCTATGGTGGAAATGAGGTGAGGAGGAGGAGGCAGCCGAAAGCTTGGAGAAGGAGGTGGAGGGAATGAACTGGGGAAAGTGAGTGGGTAGGTGTGGGGCTGTCCAAAATATCTTGTTGGGGTCCTAGGTTACTAATGGCGGACCTACAGGTGGTGCGCCATTAGTAGTTTTGCAGAAAAGTAAAAAAAATATACTAATGGCGCACTTTTACATGGTGCGCCATTAGTAGTTTAAACTAGTAATGGCGCACTGTGAGGCGGTGCGCCATTAGTAGTTTTGCAAAAAAAGAATAAAAAAAATTCAGTACTGGCGCACTCCATGTCTGGTGCACCATTACTAGTTAGAACTAGTAATGGCGCACTTCGGTAGGATGCGCCATTAGTATGTATGTAAAAATGAAAAAAAAATTATCACTAGTGGCGCACCTGTTTTCTGGTGCGCCATTAGTGTCTTCCACACTAATGGCGCATCACCAACTGGTGCGCCATTAGTATATAGTAGTGGCGCACTACTTCCTTGGTGCGCCATTAGTGTCAATCCTATCTATAGCCCTTTTCCTAGTAGTGGAAAGGAAAATATTGAGCCTTCATTGATATTGAAGGTCATTGCAGCTTTAGGCCAGTGCCTGTGGATGATTGACCATCCATCCTTCGTCCTCTTCAAGAACACTTCAATATTGAACCATGGTTGTTGTATGAATACCTTCCTCGCCTCCTGACTACACAGGTGGTTTGAGAGGTAATCATCAGTCAACTTCTCTGGAAAGGCTTGAAAACAAGGTTGTGCATAAATATCTTCTCTATATTGGAAATGGGGCAAAGGAATAAAAAGGCAAGGTCTAATAGTTAGTACCATCCTGTAGTGAACTGATGTCTTCTTCATTGTGCAAACAAAGATCTTGTTGTTTTTTGTCGCTAATTTCTTTATCCTAAAAATCTTTCTGAGTTTCTTGACTTGACTGATATTCATGGACAACTCATTTCCCCATATGCAAAAAGGGACGAACAGTGGGCAGAACCTCTGACAGCAGGACCTACATGTGCAAGACCAAATTGTTAAAAACCTAAATATTAGAATGGTTCCTGCAATTGCACAATAATGTGCTATTAGACAAAGTACCATGCATGTGAAAACCTCGATTGTAAACCTCAGTGCTTCCCATTGTTTCCCTGAAACACATATAAGATAGTTAGTGATCAGGTTAAGTGAGGGTTTGCATGCTATTAGTAAAATATGTTGATGAAAAATGATCACATTGCAGATTCACTAGATTAATTCAAGCCACTTGGTAAACCCATTTATCCAAACCAAGCAGGATTAAGAACTAGGAAATATAGCAATTGTATATGTTTCTCATGTGTAAGTGCATCTAGTGCCCCTTAGTGATTTTGGTGTATTGAAGACTTATAGGTTAAGGGACTAATGCATTTGTGAGTGTACACAGGTCTATAAGTCTATGAGGAGTTTGAGATTTACAGAGAAAGTCGACCCCTAAAAATGAAGATCTTCGACTGAAGACTTTAGATTTCTAAAGACTTTCTGAAGACTTTGAAAGTGAAGAAATTGGTGTGACCTTGAAGACTTGGTATTCATTCGAGGAACATGAAGCGTGAAGACTTTTGTTTTCGTAGTTTAATTTCTCTTTCTTGAGTCATAGGAAACACCGTACTGTTAAAGGGGGTCGAGGAAATACTAAGGAAAAATTTCCATGTGATGCTCAACTCAAAATCCTACACCTACCAATCCCTTCGAGTGAAGCCATTGGAAATCTCATACAGTCTAGTCATATTCTTCAGTGATAGAGACGAAGTTCTTCTGGTCTCTGAGGAATTTGTTCTGACTGAGGAGTTAGGAATTCACCAGTGCGGATTTCCTACACAGTGAGTAACATGATAGCCTTGAGGATTTTGCTACTCAAAATTCCGACCGTTGCTGTGCTATGCGCTAGCTGTCCCAAAATATCTATCCACATAACAGTCATATCATTGAAGGGCATTTATGTCTTATCATGTCAGGCTGCTCCCTAGGCTATAAATAGCCGCCCCCTACAACCACTAGATGGTTGGCTGCTCCGAGAGAAAATAACACTTGTCATTTGAGAGCAACCCATCCTCCGAGGACTTTGAGAGAAAATCATCAAGTGAGGAAAAACCCAAACCCAAACACCTACAAACCCCAAGTGATTGAGCATCACTGAAGAGATTGATCATGCGTGGGTCCGACGCTTGTTACCTTTGAAGACTGTGCTTCTTCAAGACGGTTAGGCGTCATGGTCTAGAGCATCCAAGTGGAATTGTGGATCGCCGAGTGACCAAGTTTGTGAAGGTTCGGAAGTCACCTGAAGACTTACCATGAGTGATTGGACGATGTTTGTGTGACCTTAGTTCAAGGAGAATATGGTGAGGACTTGGTGTCCTGAGCTGCGTGTTCAGGACTGGGTGTCCGGGACTGTGTGTCCTCAAGTTTAAATACTCAGCTGCTCCAACCAGACGTACAACTGAGATAGTTGTTGGAACAGGTCTACCAAATCATTGTCTTCACCAAGCTTACTGGTTCCATTTCCTCAACTCTTTCATTTCCTCATAACTGAGTTGTGTGCTTGTTCATATCTGTGTTTGAAGACTTTGACTGAAGACTTTCTCAATTTCCTCAGTTCAATTTCTTGAGTCTGTTTGTCTTCATCCTATGTTATCCTGTTCTTATGCTGCCAGTACTCTATGCATGTCTTCATTTCATCATGATGACTATGCTTGTATTCTGTTATGTGTACTTTTGAGTACTTATTCCGCTGCTAGTAGTTCTTCGCTAAGGAATTTCCTCACCGGCAAATTCCTCAGTGAAGAACTTCATAAAAATCGCCTATTCACCCCCCTCTAGTCGATATAACACACTTTCAATTGGTATTAGAGCAAGGTACTCCCTTGTTCCATGTGATTTTGGTTTAACGGCCTGGAGTTTTAGTTATGTCGACTGCAGGTATGAAGAAAGTGACTTGCCCCATTTTTTACGGTCATTAGTATCCCAAGTGGAAGGCCATGATGAAGAAGTGCCTCATGGCGATGAACAACGAGCTGTGGACCGTCACTGAGATTGGTTTGACCGATCTTTGCAAGATGGCGGAAGCATATGACATTCGCAAGTACACTCTTCTCAACCTCACGGTGAAGGACGTCATCTACTCCTGTCTGTCTCAAAATCAGTTCAGGAATATCATGCATCTTGATCATGCGAAGGTTATCTGGGACCGTCTCTCTGAGGTCTATGAAGGTCATCGAACCTATCATGACCCTTGGTTTGAGGACTTCAAGGAATCTCTCAAAGTGATGACATTCGAACCAAAATCATCATCTTCTGCATCATGCCTTATGGCAAAAGATGCTAAGGTAACTGAATGCTACCTATTCGAGTCTAATGATGATGAATTTGGTGATGAATTTGGACCTAGCTATGTCAAACTTGCTTCCCTTGCCACTAAAAAACAAAGAGCTTTGGAAAAAGTTTACTACATGCTAAATAAGAGTGATGATATGTTGGGTGAAGAAATGGATCAGTCAAAAGCTTTGGTTGAAAGTCTTCAGAGACTTCATACTAAGTATGACACCCTTCAAGATCATCATAACAGTCTCTTATCTGATCATGAGAAGCTTTCTTATGAATTTCTTCAAAGAAAGCAAGACCTTGAAAATCTAAGAGTGAGTTATGAAGATCTTCAAAAGGAGCGCGATTCATTACTTGCTCAACAAATCAGCGCTTCTGAGGAAGAATTTGTTCCTCCTTGTTTCAAATGCATTGAACGTGAATCTGCTAATTCTTCACCTGAATGTTCAAATGCTGCTAATGTTTCAAATTCTTCACATGCCTCTGCTATCACTAATTCCTCATCTGAGGACATTGCTAGTATCACTGACGATGCAGGGCTGAAGGAATTGTACATGACAGGCATGTACAAAAGCCTCAAAGGGCATCAGACTCTTTGTGATGTGCTTAAAAAGCAGATCCTCAACAGGAACCCTAGGAAAGAGGGTATTGCTTTTGAGAGGAAACTCAATGCTGATGGTACATATTGGAAGCCTGAGCAGTACCCCAAAACTACATGGGTTGCTGCAAAGGGACCTCCAGTTGATCCATCTAACTTATCTGGATTTGCATGTGAATCTCCTCGTTCTGATGATGAGTCATTTGACTCCAACTATAAAATGTTCAAAAATCAGAATGGTGAAGTATTTGCTAGATATGTTGGCACTGACTGCAGGAACGGTCCTCCTATGAAGAAAATCAGGGTTCCCAAAAGATGCCTTGAAAATCTTCAGGTGAATGTCATCATGACGCCACCTATGAAGAATTGGAACCCCAGATCAAATTCTTCATATGGACCAAATTCTTCATATGGATCCAAGTCCTCATACGGACCAAACTCCTCACATGGATCATATTCCTCAAAAGGATCAAAGTCCTCATATGAACATCATCGTGCTAACCCATCTATTTTGCAGGGAAGATCTAAGGATTATGGATATGTGCACTATTCTTCAAATCATTATGTCCATAAGTCCTCGAAGAATTTCTCTGCTTACTCTTATGCTTACTCTAACCCCTCTTATGTGAAATGAAATGGACTGGCATCTATGCCACCTTTCTCTTATGGAGCTTGCAGAATGATGAACTCTTTGCCACCCCTTTTGATGTGGGTGGTGAATAAAAAGAACTAATCTATTCTGCAGGGTCAGGTCTCCAGACGTACGTAATCGTCTGAAGAATTTGCTGGAGACCTGAGCATGCCTGATAGGACGCAGGCTAATCATGAAGAAATGAACTTTCATTTCTCACGTTGTCATGCTGCTTTATCTGTTCTTTTTCTTGATGAAATTGATCTGATGAATTGATGTCATATTCTTCACTGATGAAGTATATGAGTTTGTAAGTTGCACTAATTCACCTGCAGGATGATCAACCAAAAGCTACTGAGTGGGTCCTCGATAGTGGATGTACAAATCACATGACTGGCGACAAGAATCTATTGATGGATGCTCCATTATCTCCGTAGCATCTGAAGCATATCATCTTTGCCGACAAAGGAAAAAGTCAGGTATTGGGTTTAGGTAAGGTTGCGATCACAAAGGATCGACACATGGACAAAGTCATGCTTGTTGAGTCCTTAGGATACAACCTTATGTCTGTCTCAATGCTTTGTGATCTTGATATGGTTGTTGTCTTTGGTAAGTATCGTTGTGTTGTGGTTATGGAAGCTGACAATTCCAAAGTCTTTGAAGGATTTAGGAGAGGAGATCTGTATATTGTTGATTTCTCTACAGGACCACAACCAGCCGTGTGCCTACTTGCAAAAGCTTCAGAAGGCTGGCTCTGGCATCGTTGACTTGGTCATGCAGGCATGAGGAATTTGCACACGCTTGCGAACAAGAAGCATGTAATTGGCATCGAGAATGTCAAATTCCTCAAGGATCACATATGCAGAGCCTGTGAAGGTGGGAAGATGACAAAGGCCAAGGATCCAGCGAAGACTATCATGACCACCACTCACCCATTTGAATTGCTTCACATGGATCTCTTCGGTCCTAATCATTATTCTACTGTTTCAAATGAAGCATGTCAATATGGATTTGTTATTGTTGATGATTACTCTCGTTACACATGGGTACACCTTGTTACTTACAAACATGAAGTGCAGGAAGTCTTCAAATGATTTTCCTTGAGGGCTTCAACCAACTTTGATGTGAAGATTAAGCACATCAGAAGTGACAATGTCACTGAGTTCAAGAATTCTGGTCTCGATGACTCTCTTGATGAACTTGGTATTACTCATGAGTTATCTGCTCCTTACACTCCTCAGCAGAACGGCATCGTGGAGCAGGAACAGGACTCTTGCTAAGATGGCTCGCACTATGCTTGATGAATACAAAATGCCTCGTCGTTTCTGGACTGAGGCAATTGATACTGTGTGCCACATCATCAACAGAGTATATCTTCACAAATTCTTCAAGAACACTACCTATGAACTCCTAACTGATAAGAAACCCAATGTAAGTTATTTCAAAGTCTTCGGTGCGAAATGTTGGATTATACATCCTCATCACAACTCAAAATTTGCACCGAAAGCACATGAGGGTTTTATGCTTGGTTACGGAAAGGACTCGCACGCCTACAGAGTCTTCAACAACGTTCTTCACAAGGTTGTTGAAACTGTAGATGTGCGGTTCGATGAAACTAATGGCTCGCAAAGAGAGCACCTACCTACTGTGATAGATGAACCACCACCTGAGGAAACTATCAAGTTCAAGGCTACTGAGGATGTCATTCCTACTGAAGAATCTACTGAAGAATTCATTCCAGAACATGAAGAACGTCGAGCTAATGCACCTGAAGAAAATACTGAAGAAAATGGTACTGAAGAGAATGTTGATCAAATTCCTCAACGACAACCAGCTCATCCTCGCATTGCAAAAGAAGTGCAAGTTGAAAAGATCATCAATGACATCAGAGCGCCAGGTCCTCTCACACGCTCAAAAGCTTCTCATTTATCTAACTTTTGTGGGCACTATGCCTTTGTCTCTATCACAGAGCCCACTAAGGTAGATGAAGCATTTCTAGAGCCTGAGTGGATTCAGGCCATGCAAGAAGAATTACATCAGTTCGATCTCAACAATGTCTGGGAACTGGTCAAACGTCCAGATCCTCGCAAGCACAATATCATTGGCACAAAGTGGATCTACCGCAACAAGAAAGATGAAAATGGCCTTGTGGTGAGGAATAAGGCACGACTTGTAGCTCAAGGCTACACAGAGGTTGAAGGAATTGATTTCGATGAAACTTTTGCACCTGTTGCTAGACTTGAGGCTATTCGCATATTACTTGCTTATGCTAACCATCATGATATCAGTTTATATCAAATGGATGTGAAAAGTGCATTCCTCAATGGTAAGCTTGAGGAAGAAGTATATGTTGCTCAACCCACAGGTTTTGAAGATCCAAAGAATCCTGACAAAGTCTTCAGACTCAACAAGGCCCTCTATGGCCTCAAGCAGGCCCCTCGGGTGTGGTATGATACCTTGAAGGAATTCTTCATGAAGAAAGGCTTCAAACCCGGTTCACTCGACCCTACTCTTTTCACTAAATCTTATGATGGTGAATTGTTTGTGTGCCAAATATATGTTGATGATATTATCTTTGGCTGTACTGACCAACGTTATAGTGATGAATTTGCCTATATGATGAGTGAAGAATATCAAATGTCTATGATGGGAGAGTTGAAATTCTTCTTAGGTCTTCAAATTCGTCAACAACGCAATGGCATATTCATATCTCAGGAGAAATACCTCAAGGATGTACTAAGGAAATTTGGCATGCATGATTGCAAAGGCGTCAAAATTCCTATGCCCACAAATGGCCATCTGTGCACTGATGAAAATGGTATTGACTTTGATCATAAGGTATACCGCTCCATGATTGGTTCTTTATTGTACTTATGTGCATCTAGGCCAGACATAATGCTTAGTGTTTGCATGTCTGCCCGATTTCCAGCAACACCGAAGGAATCACACCATAAGGCTGTGAAGCATATTCTTCGATATCTAGCTCACACACCAACACTTGGATTATGGTACTCCAAGGGCTTGGCTTTTGAGCTCATTGGATATTCTGACTCTGACTATGCTAGTGATCCTGTGGACCGCAAGTCAACATCTGGTACATGTTATTTCCTCGGACGATCTTTGGTCTGTTGGTCCCCGAAGAAACAGAACTGCGTATAACTATCTACTGCTGAAGCTGAGTACATTGCCGCTGGTTCTTGCTGTGCTCAATTGCTATGGATGAAGCAAACTCTCAAGGACTACGGCGTCAACATGAAGAATGTGCCTCTCTTCTGTGACAATTAGAGTGCCATCAAGATTGCTCACAACCCAGTTCAACACTCGAAGACTAAGCACATTCAGATTCGTCATCATTTTCTTCGTGATCATGTGTTGAAGGGCAACATTTCTATTGAGCATGTGAAGACTGAAGAACAGCTAGCCGATATCTTCACAAAGCCCTTGGATGAGAAGAGATGTAGCAAGTTGCGGTGTGAGCTAAATATCCTAGAATATTCGAATGTTCTTTGAAAAGGACACTCATCCTAACACTTATGCAAAATTGATGACTTAGATGTGCAACACATGAAGAAACGCTTTTCTTCAATCAATGAAGAATAACACTCTAAATGTGAAGAAATTAACGAAGAATTGATTCTCAGAACCCTACGATAATTGTATGCGGTGTCTGAAATCATCATTCTTATACGGTGGGTCACGCCACCACCAAAAGTTAGAATTCCTCAGTTGTTCATATTCTTCAGCTTTGCATTGTCTTCACTGTTTCCGTCGTTTTTCTTCATTGACTATATATATATGAGTTTATGTCCTCTACAACATTCACTTATTGCTAATTCTTCAAGTTGGTTTTTCTGCTAAGTGAATGTGATCGGACCCTTTCCCCCTCTATGCTATACTCAACCCAATCTGTTCACAAATTCTTCATGTCCGTTCTATTTGGAACTCGTTCAAAATCTTCACTATGTCCTTGTCAGCTGAAGAAATTGCGAACAGAACTTTAAAACCTATCTTATCTAAATTTTCGGCTTTGCCGCTCAAACCGTTGCGCATCCCACGATCCACTTATCCTTTCACCCACGATCGCACACGATCTCCACCTCGCAGTACATGGGTGACACATGTCAAGCGAATGAGAAGGGTCAGGGGCACGTTCATCCAATTTCTTCAGGCGAACAGTTTTTCACCGTGGCTATAAATACCCCTCTTCCCCTTCCTCACTTCTTTTACTCCGCTCGACCTCTCTCCAGCTCGAGCTTCTCAAACCCTAGCGCTGCCGCTACTTCATCATCGCCGGTGAGGAAGAGCTTCACTGCCTCGACCTCGTCGCCGTCGTACTCGGGCCGGCCGCAGAAATCTTCACTCCGCCGCCGCCGTAGCCGTCTTCCTCCGCCGAGTTAGGGCATGGAAGATCTACACAGATGAACTTCACCTCTCCACCTCACAGTTCATCGTGTTCTTCATCCAGGGTAATTAAAAGTTACTTTTACTACCCTCGTTGATTCGAATGATTATCTACAAAATCTTCAAAGGTGTTTTTCTTCATATCTTCACACACTAAAACACCTCTCATATCATTTGTTCTTGATTCGTTTCTCTAAGCTATGTTTTTCTTCAAGATTCCTCAAATGTGTGGATTTTTTATCTACACATCTCTGAACCTAAGACAAAGAACGCTTAGTGAAATTCTTCAAGACTCATCTGGTCAAATTCCTCAAACTAGTTATTTTTACAAAACCTTCTGAGAACGCATATGACCTCTCCAAATTCCTTGCAACTATACTCTGTTCACAGGTACTCATGTCAGCTACTGAATCACTAGGTTCTCATCAACTTAACTCATTTGCAGAGTTCCTCGAAGAAAAGTTGCATACTTCTTCAGAGAATTCAATTGTTCAAATTCCTCAACTGAAGAAAATGGCTGACGGTAAAAAGCCACAGAAAGGAGGAAAGAGGGCTGAGGTCAACATAGCGTTTGAGATCCCTGATGATATATATGCTGGGTACTGCACACCTCCTGAGGAAGAAAAAAAATCAGCGCAAGGTGCGCATTCAGAAGATAGAGAGGAGATGGGCAAGAGAGTGGAGGGACTACAGGTATGTTACTCCCAAGTACATGAAGAAATTGGCACTCAATCCTCCATGCCCAAGACCTCCATTGGCACCTGGCCAAATAGCTGATCCCACCAGCCTCAAGCGTGGTGAGGACTATCCTGATGAATGAGCCAAGCGCCAAGCCAAGTTGGCTAAGCAAGCCAGAGAAGCAGTGAGGAAATTCAATGAAGACTCTGTTGCTTGTGTTGCCTCTGCTATCAAGCCGAAGAAGGCTATGTCAAAGAAGCCTACGCGCAAGCCAAGTGCTTCACCAACAGTGCCCTCAAGGCCAAGTTCCTCAGCAATGCCCTCACGACCAGAATCCTCAAAGCCCTCATGACCAATTCCTCATGCTGCTCCTGCTCCTTCAAAATCCTCAGCTCCTCCAAAGTCCTCGGCTGTTCCGATAAAGTTCCTCAGTTGCACCAAATTCCTCAACGGGACCCTCTCTACTAAAGACAAAGGCCATTGCTGGACGAGGTCCTCGCCCTAGTCCTCAAAAGAAGCAAGTCGCCTTCCAAGTGCCATCTGATAAAGACGAAGCTGATGATGATGAACTTGCTAACATCATTAGAGATAGGCAAGTTAGGGCCGCTAGAGCCAAGGGAACAGATGTGCCACCGCTTTTGGATCCCAAGTTGATCCTCGAATACATTGATGTTTGGCACAAGGACCCCAACACTCCCATGCCTGATTTCAAGTTGACTCCTGGCCAAAGTCACATGCTGACCCATTTCATCCAAGAAGAAAAATGGAAATATGAGAAGGCCAGGCAGATCAAGAAAGCGCAGTACAAAAAGGAGCATTATCTGAAGAAAAATGTTGTCTCGATGACAACTGAAGAACTTGTCACTACTCAATCTGAGATCAAGAAACTCAGTGATGAATTTGATGCATACCATGGTGATTGGCTTGGAGCCAAGGTTCGTTTTGTGAAACTTGCAGATAACTTCACTTCTAATGTTGCTGCCCCAACGCAACAGGAAGTTCCTCAAGCTGAAGCATCTGCTCAGCCGACTGAAGTACATGCCAGCACCGCTGATGAAAATCAAGCTGCTAAAAAAATGTGAGTTCCAGGGCTGATGACTGCATTCCAGCTGCTGAAAGAAATTGCCAGGGCATCCACTAGTGGTGCGCCTAAAGAAACTGAAGAAATCAGGGCAACTGCATCAGTTGTGCCTGAAGAAAATCAACCAAATTCCTCTACTCCCCCTGCACCAACACCAACTCCGATCCTGCCATCTGCATCAGATGTGAAGAAGACCAAGGCTGCAGAGCGTGCAACAGTGAAGAAAAGGAAAGCATCAGCTACTTCAGATTCTTCAGCTCCGAAGAAGATGAAGCCTTTGACCAGTTCATTTGCTAATCCCATTGATGTTGTTCCAATCTCAACCATGCCATCAAAGGACCTTGTTCCTTTTGGTGAAGAATATGAGATCCCTAGCGGATCTGATGAAGAAAATCATTCTGCTGGTTCATTAGAGCAGATTGATGAAGAAATTGAAGTGGATACGATCCCTTCAACACCTATTATCTCCTTGCCTATGCCTCAGTTCACAGCTGAAAGAGGCTGGCGTTGAAGAAATGGAAGATGAAGATGTGGACGTTGGCTGCTCCACACCCGTGTTGAGTGATGAATTCTGGGAAAGTCAGCACCAAACTCTCCAATGTTCACACCGTTGCAGCAAATACCTCAGTCCTCCACACAAACTTTTCAAATGGGCTCTGAAGAAACTCACCCCACTTCATCTGTACATGAGGAAATTCGAGCCCCTAGTGCTGAAGAAACTGCTGCTGCTGAACATCTGAAGACGTAGACTGCCACTAAAGAGGAACCAAAAATTCCTCAGCCTGAAGAACCTGAGATTGCGATTCCTGAGGTCATGATGCAACTCACTCACACTCCTCTTCCCAAGCCAAAGGATCCATTCTCACGCTAGAAAAAGTTCAAGGCTGATGATTTCTTCGGCGAGCATGTATTCTTCGAAGACTACAACCCTTATAACTCTGCTTGCATAAGCAAGAGGCGTTTCTGGACTGCTAGTCAAGCCAATTTCTATTCCCTAGTGTTGTTCAACAAAGAAAAAATCTTCTACCATGAGCACATTCCTCATGTGGATATGGAATCTCTGCCGTGTTTCGTGCCAGTCCTCAGTGTTCTACACGACACTGGATAGTTAAACTTTTGCTTTGACATCTGTGATTGGAATGAAGAACTGATTCTTCAATTTTATGCGACGCTGCACATCACAGGAGATTCTGAAGATGTGAATTCATGGGTACTGGACTGGATGTCTGAGAACACTCACCACACAGCACCAGCTTCTGAATTCCTTCATGCCTTACCACTCAGTCCTCCCCTTGAAGATGCTCTTTGCATCTAAAGTGAACCTGGCTTACAAATCACTACATGCAGGTTCTGATGAAACCTTTGAGGCTAGGTCAGGCCCCACGAACCAAATTCCTCGTGAAGGAATTACTCTATGTGCCCAGAACTGTCTATCGTATTCTTACGAGGACAATGAGTCCTATCAAAGGCCACGACTCATCTCATGAGGAAATTGTTGGCATCATGAAGAATCTGGTATTCATTATCGTTCATGGCATTCCTGTCAATTATCACGATTTCTTCATGAGGACTCCGGCAAATGTTGCACTGTCTCCTTTTGAGCTGAAGCATTATGCACCTTGGATTATGAGATTCCTCAAGACAAGGTCTTCACTCGACTACAAAGCTGATTTTCAGAATCACCTCAGCTACTTGCCCCCGATTGAAGTCCTCAAGCAGACCTATTCCTCAATTGATGAAAAGAGCAAGGCACTAGCTGTTATAGATGAAGGCATTCGTCCATTGGATGGGAAGTTTCGCAAAGCTGCCTCTTATTCCACCAATGATGACTCTGCCACACATGACTCTGCGAATGCACCCAAGTCTACTCCTCAAGCCACTGCTCCTCGTGTGATGACTGATCGTGAGCTTCTGCTTAGTCTTCACCGGAAGGTGGATCGAAATCACAAATGGGTTAAACGTCAGTTTGGTTCATTTCTTCACAACATGACTGCTACACACAATGCAGTGAAGAAAAACCATTACTACCTCCATGAAGTCTTCGGTCGCACCTGGGCCATTCTGTCACATCGGTATGGTGAAGACGATCTGAAGAAAATGGGTCTCAAGGAAGATTTTGACTGGTCTGCACCTCCATCGAAGAAATTCAACAAGGTCAAGGTTCCTTCCTTGGTGGCCAGCTCATATTCTTCACCGCGTGACACTGATGAGAATGAAGACTTGGACGACACTGTGGCAGGCCCTACTATGACAAACGAACCCAACAACGATGGCGCTCCTTCATCAACTTGATATTCTTCAGGGGTGTTAGTCCTCATATTCGATCCTTTTGGTCATTTGATGACAAAGGGGGAGAATTTTGAGTTAGTCTTCAAGCAGGTCTTTCTATATGGGCATTTTTTCAAGTTACAACTCTTGTTCTTCTGAGACTTTATTGGATCGAGTTGTAAACTTAAACCCGATGGTGCTCTGATACTTTTGATATGTTTTTCTGCATGCTTATTCCTCATATATGCTAATGCACGCATGCTGAATTACATCAGTCACCATATTTCATCATGCATTTCAAATTCTTCACTGTTATATGTCAAATGTGTGTATGAATTACAAGATATAGGGGGAGATCTCCATGATTCAACTCTTCAAGTGTGCATTGCTTCAAAAGCAAATTCCTCACAATGCACATCTTCAGGGGGAGTTCTTCTATATCTTGCAAGCAAATACCTCAATATCAGTATTTACACTTCATATGTTTATCCCCGTTGAAAACTTAACCTATATTGTCACGAATCACCAAAAAGGGGGAGATTGTAAGTGCATCTAGTGCCCCTTAGTGATTTTGGCGTATTGAAGACTTATAGGTTAAGGGACTAATGCGTTTGTGAGTGTACACAGGTCAATAAGTCTATGAGGAGTCTGAGATTTACAGAGAAAGTCGACCCCTAAAAATGAAGTTCTTCGACTCAAGACTTTGGATTTCTGAAGACTTTCTGAAGACTTTGAAAGTGAAGAAATTGGTGTGACCTTGAAGACTTGGTATTCATTCGAGGAACATGAAGCGTGAAGACTTTTGTTTTCGTAGTTTCATTTTCTCTTTCTTGAGTCATAGGAAACACCGTACTGTTAAAGGGGGTCGAGGAAATACTAAGGAAAAATTTCCATGTGATGCTCAACTCAAAATCCTACACCTACCAATCCCTTCGAGTGAAGCCATTTGAAATCTCATATAGTCCAGTCATATTCTTCAGTGACAGAGACGAAGTTCTTCTGGTCTCTGAGGAATTTGTTCTGACTGAGGAGTTAGGAATTTGCCAGTGCGGATTTCCTACACAGTAAGGAACATGATAGCCCTGAGGATTTTGCTACTCAAAATTCCGACCATTGCCGTGCTATGCGCCAGCTGTCCCAAAATATCTATCCACCTAACGGTCATATCATTGAAGGGCATTTATGTCTTATCATGTTGGGCTGCTCCCTAGGCTATAAATAGCCGCCCCCTACAACCACTAGCTGGTTGGCTGCTCCGAGAGAAACTAACACTTGTCATTTGAGAGCAACCCATCCTCGAAGGACTTTGAGAGAAAATCATCAAGTGAGGAAAAACCCAAACCCAAAGACCTACAAACCCCAAGTGATTCAGCATCACTGAAGAGATTGATCATGCGTGGATCCGACGCTTGTTACCTCTGAAGACTGTGCTTCTTCCAGACGGTTAGGCGTCATGGTCTAGAGCATCCAAGAGGAATTGGGGATCGCCGAGTGACCAAGTTTGTGAAGGTTCGGAAGTCACCTAAACACTTACCACAAGTGATTGGACGAGGTCTGTGTGACCTTAGTTCAAGGAGAATACGGTGAGGACTTGGTGTCCTGAGCTGCGTGTTCAGGACTGGGTGTCCGGGACTGTGTGTCCTCGAGTTTAAATACTCAGCCGCTCCAACCAGACATACAACTGAGACAGCAGTTGGAACTGGTCTACCAAATCATTGTCTTCGCCAAGCTTACTGGTTACATTTCCTCAACTCTTTCATTTCCTCATAACTGAGTTATGTGCTTGTTCATATCTGTGTTTGAAGACTTTGACTGAAGACTTCCTCAATTTCCTCAGTTCAATTTCTTCAGTTTGTTTGTCTTCATCATGTGTTATCATCTGCTTACGCTTCTTGTACTTTGTGCCTGTCTTCATTTCATCATGATGACTATGCTTGTATTCTGTTATGTTTACTTTTGAGTACTTATTCCGCTGCTAGTAGTTCTTCGCTAAGGAATTTCCTCACTGGCAAATTCCTCAGTGAAGAATTTAATAAAAATCGCCTATTCACCCCCCTCTAGTCGATATAACGCACTTTCATCATGTATTAAGTGTAGCCAAATTCGATTTATTGCTCACATGCACAACAATACAAAATTCTACCCACGACAATTGGACATCACATTGCAAAATTGAACCAAGCAGTTAACTAAACACCACAACAAATGAAACAAACATTAACTGAGCACCACATTGCACAATATAACATACTCCTAATAGAAGATCAGACAGTTAGCCAAACCAAGCATGCTTAACAACTTGGAAATATAGCGAAAAAACTGGCATGCAAAGTGTCATCAGACACGGTATTAACAGTTGAGTATTCTGAAGTATTAACAGTTGAGTTTGCGGAAATATCTACATCCCCGCCCCTCCTTGCTGCAGAATATTTTGAAGTATTAATAGTTGACTACACTCAGAAAATTTTGAATTGTTTCAACGAAAAAACTGGCATGCAAAGTGTTACCAGACACGGTGCCTTATTCAGCACTGTGTACGATATGTGAACATCACAAACGATTCATATAGCTTAACCTGTGTGTGATGAGTTTGAACGTGAAAATTTTTGTTTGAATTTCCTGGTTACAGTGGTCATCCACGTCATTGCATAATTTGGGTACACAAAGGACATCACACTAATACATCTCCCTCGTATCTATATTTTTTGATTGTTTCGTGCCAATACTATACAACTTTCACATATTTTTGTTAAGTTTTTGTATGATTTATTGGGCTAACCTATTGATCCAGTGCCTAGTGCTAGTTCCTGTTTTTTGCATGTTTTTTGTCTCGCAAAAAACCCGTATCAAACGAAGTCCAAATGGAATAAAATTTTACGGAGAATTATTTTGGAATATATATGATTTTTGGGACTTGGAGTCAACGCAAAAGGGGGCCCACAGTGCCCACAAGACACCATGGCACGCCCAGGAGCCAGGCGCGTGGTGGTGGGTTGTGCTCACCTCGTACGTCGGTTGGGCCTCTAGTTCGTGCGCAAGGAAGCTTATATTCAGAAAAAAAAATCGTGTTAAAACCTCACTGCAATCGGAGTTACGGATCTCCCAGAATATAAGAAATGGTTTTCGGCCAGATCAAGGGAACGCGAAACAGAAGAGAATAGAGGGGAAGATCCAATCTCGGAGGGGTAATAACCCACAAGTATAGTGGATCGCAACAGTTTTCGAGGGTAGAGTATTCAACCCAAATTTATTGATTCAACACAATGGGAGCCAAAGAATATTCTGAAGTATTAACAGCTGAGTTGTCAATTCAACCGCACCTGAAAGACTTAATGTCTGCAGCAAAGCATTTAGTAGCAAAGTAATATGGAAGTAGTGGTAACGGTGGCAAAAGTAACAGTAGTAGTTTTCGTAGTGATTGTAACAGTGGCAACGGGAAAGTAACTAAGCAAAGATCAATATGTGAAAATCTCGTAGGCAATTGATCAGTGATGGATAATTATGTTGGATGCCATTCCTCATGCAACAGTTATAACATAGGGTGACACGGAACTAGCTCCAGTTCATCAATGTAATGTAGGCATGTATTCCGAATGTAGTCATACGTGCTTATGGAAAAGAACTTGCATGCCATCTTTTCTCCTACCCTCCCGTGGAAGCGGGGTCCTATTGGAAACTAAGGGCTATTAAGGCCTCCTTTTAATAGAGTACCGGACCAAAGCATTAACACTTAGTGAATACATGAACTCCTGAAACTATGGTCATCACCGAGAGTGGTCCTGATTATTGTCACTTCGGGGTTACCGGATCATAAGACATAGTAGGTGACTATTGACTTGCAAAATAGGATCAAGAACTCACATATATTCATGAAAACATAATAGGTTCAGATATGAAATCATGGCACTCGGGCCCTAGTGACAAGCATTAGGCATAGCAAAGTCATAGCAACATCAATCTTAGAACATAATGGATACTAGGGATCAAACCCTAACAAAACTATCTCGATTACATGGTAAATCTCAACCAACCCATCACCGTCCAGCAAGCCTATGATGGAATTACTCACGCACGGTGGTGAGCATCATGAAATTGGTGATGGAGGAAGGTTGATGATGACGATGGCGACAGATTCCCCTCTCCGGAGCCCCGAACGGACTCCGGATCAGCCCTCCTGATGAATATTAGGCTTGGCGGCGGCTCTGTATCATAAAACGCGATGAATCCTTCTCTCTGATTTTTTTGTCCCTGAACATGAATATATAGAGTTGGAGTTGATGTCGGCGGAGCCTCAGGGGGCCCATGAGGTAGGAGGCGCCCCCCAAGGGGGGTGCCCTGCACCCTCGTGGACAGGGTGTGGGCCCCCTAGTGTTGATTCTTTCGCCAGTATTTTTTATAAATTCCAAAGCGTGTCTTTGTAAATATCCAGGTCATTCTGAGAACTTTTATTTCTGCACAAAAATAACACCATGGCAATTATACTGAAAACAACGTCAGTCCGGGTTAGTTCCATTCAAATCATGCAAGTTAGAGTCCGAAACAAGGTCAAAAGTGTTTGGAAAAGTAGATACGATGGAGACATATCAAGGGGCTCCCGCCCCTCCGCTGCCATGGAGGCCATGGGCCAGAGGGGGAACTCTCCTCCCATCCAGGGGGAGGCCAAGGAAAATGAAGAAGGAGGTGGCTCTCTCCTCCTCTCTCCTGGTGGCATCGGAATACCGCTGAGGCAAGGCTCATGACGACAATCTACATAAACAATATTTCTACCGTCAACACCAACTTTCTCCACCTCTATGCAATGGTGTAACACCCCTTCTCCCTGCTGTAATCTCTACTTAAACATGGTGCTCAGCTCCATATATTATTTCCTAATGATCTATGGTTATCCTATGATGTTTGAGTAGATCCGTTTTGTCCTATGGGTTAATCATGATCTTGGTTGGTATGATTGTATATTTTATTTATGATGCTGTCCTATGGTGCCCTCCATCTCGTGCAAACGTGAGGGGTCCCTGCTGTAGGGCGTTGCAAAACATTCATGATTTGCTTATGGTGGGTTGCGAGAGTGATAGAAGCTTAAACCTGAGTAGGTGGGTTGTTGCGTATGGGATAAAGAGGACTTGATACTTAAGGCTATGGTTGGGTTTCACGGCCTTACTGATCTTTAGTAGCTGCGGATGCTTGCTAGGGGTCCAATCATAAGTGCATATGATCCAAGTAGAGAAATTATGTTAGCTCATGCCTCTCCCTCATATAGAATTACAAGAATGATTACCGGTACTTGTTATCGATTGCCTAGGGACAAATGACTTTCTTCTTGTCAAAAGCTATCTACTTTTATTACCTTGCAATTTATTCGTAGTTTTATTCTCGCAAAGTACTCGTAATTTTATTCTTGCAAAATAGTTTCATACTTGTTTTAGGTAAAGCAAACGTCAGGTATGCGTAGAGTTGTATCGGTGGTTGATAGAACTTAAGGGAATATGTGTTCTAACTTTAGCTCCTCGTTGGGTTCATCACTCTTATTTATCGAAGAAGGCTACAAACGATCCCCTATAGTTTAGGGTTATCAAGACCTTTTTCTGGCGCCATTGTCGGGGAGCAATACCGTGGGGTGAATATTCTCGTGTGTGCTTGTTATCTTTATCACTAAGTAGTTTTTATTTTTTTGTTATAAGTTGTTCTCTATCTTTAGTTGTGGATATGGAACACGAAATAGCAAAAAATAGTTGTACTTGCTACTCATGGAGATGAGGAACCTCCTAAAACCCTTGATGCTCGTTATGTTAAAAATATTATGCACTACTTTGATAATCCTGAGAAAACCCTACTCAATTTGATAATGGGAGTAACGTTGGATCAACGTGAATACTTTAGGAATTATTGCTTGACTCAAAAAGGGAAACTCTTATGGGATAAAATTCATATGTTGCATTGGTATGCTCGGGAGCTATGCTTGAGATAATATTACACTTGTTGCTCTAGGATGAACGCTCCACACCGTCCCTTTCCATGAAAAATCAATGATAATGAAACCTTAGCTTCCTATGCTAATGGTATTTATGATCACTATGATGTGGAATGGATAGAAGAATTCATTGCTTTTAAGGGTGCTTATTGTCGGTGCAACAAACCATGGGTCTGTTGACCAACTATGCATAGGCACAAGATCAAGATTGAAGCACCAGCTTAGGTCAGAGATCGAAGAACCAAGGGATTCGAAGAACCAACATGCAGCTGAGAAGGACTAAGATTGAGCCTAAGGAGCAAGATATCATCAAGAGAAGGGCCTCCCTTGCTGGGCAAGCGAGCCCGGCAAGGGGCGATGCCACCACCAAAAGAAAGCAACCAAGGCTCCCTGGCAGGCTCACGGGGGCAGAACCACGCCACCAACCACTCAAGCATGACTCACGTAGTCAATAAGTGCAGTGTCAAGTCACGAGATGATTAAGTGGAAGCTATTCGCCACATGGCAGCCATTTGCTACAGAGAAGCCTACAGGTGACACCCTTCCTACAACGTGTCAAGAGAGCAGGTGCGAAGCTGGCGAGACAGCCCGATAGGCCTTGCCGAGCGACCAATGATGTGACACTCAGCGGCGCATTTAATGCACCCTGTCAGCCCACAGAGTTAGTTATGATAGCACTGTTCGCTATCATATCAATGGATAATGACCACTTTGCCATTATGGTGACCCCTTTATCTATAAAAGGAGGCCCATGGCACTCGTGGGAGGGATTAGAAGGTTGGAAAGTTGACAACCCCAAGCCACCACACACGCATAGTCGCTGCGCCCCTGTGGCAAACCTTGCCGGACAAGTGTACTACACACCACCATATTCGATTCATTCCTCCATCAATCCACTAAAGAAGGAGTAGGTTCTTATGCCTCGCGGCGGCCCGAACCTGGGTAAATCGCTTGTGTGCTCCCCGACACGCTGTCGTAGGCCAGTCTGCTCTTTGTGGAATGCGTCGTCCCCCCTGCCGACTCAACAAGGGGGCACCCGGTCCCATAGGTGGCAGCGGAAATCGAGTGACATCTTTGGCGCGCCAACTAGGGGGAGCGCCTGCGCGAACCTGAAAGTGTACGCCGGGCGTCATCTTCATCGCCATCTTCATCCTCAACAATGCCATCGACCATGGCGCCCAAGAACAAAACTGACACCTCGGCCCATCCATCCACCTCAAAGGCTCCACCGCCTGCAGCCTCCAATGCCATGGGGGACACAAGAGCACACAAGGACGTGGACGCTGCTTGGGGCATGGTCGGAGCAAGTGGCACCATTACCACCTCCCCCGTGGCCGACATGGGGGCCAGAGCTGTCAGAGGAGAACAACATCAGCAACGTCTCAACAGTCAAGCTCTGCAAGGTGCGGGCAAAGGGGTCACTCCATCCGCGCCCCCTCCTCTCACTGACGAGCACAACTGCAGCAATGGAGCTCGGTCCAGGGCGAGCCATCGCCCTCCGGTCGCCCCCACCACGGGAATGGCCGCGGCGCATGCACCTCATCCCGGGCGAGCCAACTAGGCCACTGCGCTCAACGGAGCTGCTGATCTTCGAGCACCACCGCGACAAGACCCCGCTGCCCCTATGGTCGTCCCACCGCAGCGTGGGCGCGGCGGCGCCTCTGCTGCCACCACTAGCACCATCTGGAGTCAGGCGACGGTGCGGTCGACGTCATCGACATCCATGCCAAGCATGGCCACAAAGGCCATGACGTGAGCTCAGCTACTACTGAGGTTCCCGCCAGCGACAGGGCAAATGGATGAGTGGCGTGCCACCATCCAAAGCCTGCTCGGTTTCGCCAAAGCTGGGGGCTCCCGATGAGCTTGCCCACTGCAACCTCCCCAGGCTACAGCCACCGCCCGCGCCGATAGCCGTATGAAGGGGGACGTCCTCACGGTTCAGTGCCCGCCACAGTGGCCGGCGAAGGCGCGACAGAATCAAGACCCCGACCACGTCTCGATGGCTTCTTCTGACTCTCGAGCACGTCCAGGCCAATGTCGAACCCCGGAAGACAGGCAGCAGGGAGACGCACGCATCGCCGCCGAACAGCGCTGCAACAATCCCCGCCAGACCGACGGGTGCGACGGCCTCAACATCGACGAACCTGCGCTCGGTGTTGGCGGGTGCCTACCTTTCGAGGTCGGTGCCCTACCTTTACATGTGAGCTGCGGCAAGTCCGTTGGCTGTCCGTTTGCACATTCAAGCCAGATATACCTGAGAAGTATGACGGGAGGCTGAACCCGGCATTGTTTCTAAGCATCTACACCATCGTGGTTCAGGCTGCCAAGGGAAGAGATGAGTAGGTGTTCCCAACTATTTCCCTTTGCTCCTCAAGTCCAATGTGAGGTCTTGGATGATGAACCTACCAGAGAACTCCATTTCATCATGGGTGGACCTGTGCCACGAGTTCATTGGTGCCTTCACCGCTAGCCACCAAGCACTACAAATAAAGACACATCCGTGACATTTTGGGCCGAACGAAATTTTTTTCTGTCATACATACGACACTTCTATGATGATAATTGTGACAAAAATCGGTATAATCATAGATGTGGTGGGCTCCTACTTCTATGACAAAACATCATGACAGAAAATGGGATTTTCGTCCTGGGCGGGTCGGAAACGCAGCTGCATGACATTCTTTGGGCCATCCATGACAGAAAAAACCATGGTAGAAGCGAGGGGGAGGAAAATTTCGGGGAGTTACCAGTTATGGTGGGAGGTCAAGGGCCGAGCGATGCGCGTTTCTCTCGTACACGTACACGCGTGTGTGCGAGGCATTGGGCTCTAATTAACTGAACCCAAGCGATTGCAGTGCAGGCTATGCGTTGCTGAACCCGAGCGATCAATCGATGGATGTTAACTAAACCCGATCGAGTGATTCCTTCGCTACTGCTGCTAACTGAAGCCGATCGATGCTGCCTCTGGGATGAACAGTGAGCATTGCGGGGGGTTTGGATGAACAGTGAGCAGTGGTGTTGCCTCTGGATGAACAAGACCCCGTGGTGTGGTGGAGGGCTGGATGAACAGCGGACGGTGGAGGGATGCCCGTGGAGGGGTGGTTGAACAGGACCCCGCGGTGTGGAGGGCTAGATGAACAGTAGACGGTGGAGGGGTGGTTGAACAGTAGCCGGTGGAGTAGCGCGCGGTGGAGGCTGGATGAACAGGAGCCCGTGGAGGCTGGAGGAGGTCGATGGTGGAGATGAACAGTATCCCGTGGAGTCCCATTTTGCGGTACGCCACACCCCTCCCAATGAACAGGACCGCCGTTTCGACCGTAGGAGGTCCGTTTTGTCCGTTTTGCGGTACGCCACACCCCTCCCGATCAACGGGACCCCCGTTTCGACCGTAGGAGGTCCGTTTCCTCCGTTTTGCGGTACGCCAGACCCCTCCCGATTAACAGGATCCCATTTCGAACATGGCCGGTCGAACACAAGGCCGTTTCCTCCATTTTGCGGTACGCCAGCCTCTTTTCCATCGCCTGTTCCATCCAAGCCCTCCCGATGAACACGACCGTGCATTCCGTTCCGACCCAGCCGGTTGGCTCCCACGCGTTCCGTTGCCTCTCAATGAACACGACGCATTCCGTTGCCTCCCCATGAACATGACGCATTCCGTTGCCTCCCCATGAACACGATGACTCTGTTTCTCCGTTCCGACCCAGCCATGTACACGAGCCCTGGCCGTACGTATGCGCGAGTTGGTGTTCGAGACCCTGCCCATATGTACGTACATGGCCGTATTTTCTTTCTTGCATCCTGGCCGCTGTACGTACGTGTACATGCTACGTGTGTGCCTCTACTACGACACGTACGCGCCTCTACTACGACACATGCGCGCCTCTACATCGACCAGTATATATGTACGTACACGTTCGCGACCAGAATGACAACGCTATGTACGCTTCGACCAGATGGGTCCCGACTCTCAGGCACTTCCTAGCCTGGGAAGATGTAGCTGGTGGGTCCCAGCAGTCAGGGGGGTGAATCATTTTGTTTGTTTTTTTTGCCTGGACGCACTTCCTTGCGTGCGAAGATCTAGCTGCTGGGTCCCAGCAGTCAGGGGGGAATCGTTTTGTTTTTTTTTGCCCAGACTCACTTCCTTGCATGCGAAGATGTAGCTGGTGGGTCCCAGCAGTCACGGGGGCTAATCGTTTTTTTTGGACGCACTTCCTTGCATGCGAAGATGTAGCTGGTGGGTCCCAGCAGTTAGGGGGGCGAATCATTTTTTCGAACGCACTTCCTTGCGTGTGAAGATGTAGCTGGTGAGTCCCAGCAGTTAGGGGGAAACATTTTTTTGCGAAATACGGTGGCCCGTCCGGTGGGTTCCCGCTGTCAGGTGGAGGAATAATTATTTTGCACGTAATAAGGAGGCACTTCCTTATTGCGGCCGTGGACCCAGCTGTCAGTCTCTCCACGTAAAGTCCATGTCCGATGGAAGCCATTCCTTGACCACGCTGACCACGATGCGCCGAGAGCACCAGGGCGGTGGACGACGGCGAGGCCTAGGAAGGGGACGCCGCGGATCCGGGGAAGACGCGACAGTGGATGCCCACGCGTAGAGGAGTATGAGGGTTCACTCGTTCGGCTGCGGTGTGAGGTTGTCATCGCCGCAGAATAACAGGGGGTGTGGGTGCGCAGAGGGATGGCCTGGCCAGCGGTGGGAGTAGTAGGGGGTGGTGAGGCCTCTGCGACATCACAGCCGGCCATGGGCGGCAGGAGCAAGCGGCACGACCGGCTGCTTTGGGCGGCTGGAGCAAGAAGACCAGAGGTTGAAGAAGCACTACGGCCATTGGATGGACATCGTATAGTCACTAGAGCTAGATTCGTTCATATATTGGCTAAAGTTGACAAAGGCCTCCGTCCCTGTCAACTTAGTAGGCCCACAAGTCAGCCTCCAAACCAAGGTGGGTCTCAGGTAGCAGGGGAGTATTCATTTTTTTGTGCGTAATAAGGAGGCACTTCCGGTGGGTCCGAGTTGACAGCGGGGGGAACGTTTTTTTCGCGAAATACAGTGGCCCGTCCTATGGGTCCCAGCACTCAGGGGGAAACGTTTTTTTCGTGAAATACTGGTGGCCCATCTGGTGGGTCCCTGCTGTTAGGTGGAGGAATAATTATTTTCCGCGTAATAAGGAGGCTCTTCCTTGCGGCTGCCGTGGACCCAACTGTCAGCCTCTCCACGTACAGTACTCTTTCGATGGAAGTTGGTCGTTGACCACATTGACCACGCCGTGCCGAGAGCACCACGGCGGTGGACGACGGCGAGGCCTAGGAAGGGGACGACACGGAGATGGGGAAGACGCGGCAGTGGAAGCCCACGCGGAGAGGAGTACGAGGGTTCACCGGTTCGGCTGCGGTGTGAGGCTGCCGTCGCCGCAGAATAACAGGGGGTGTGGGTGAGTAGAGGGATGCCCTGGCCAGCGGTGGGAGTAGTAGGGGGCGCTGAGGGCTGCGTGGCAGCACAGCCGGCCACGGGAGGCGGGAGTAGGCGGTCCCGCCGGCGCTGCTTTGGCGGCTGGAGCAAGAAGATCAGAGATTGAAGAAACACGACGGCTGTTGGATTGACATCCATCCAACGGTTACGTCTGCTAGAATCGTTTGTTGACGTATATAATAACTAAAAAAATGTTGCATACACGTCAACTAAACAGGCCCACAAGTCAGACCGCTCCCTATTTTTTAATAATTTATATATAGCTCATTGCAACTTCTTATGCAATTTATTGCAGTCGTTTTTTTGGTTGGCCAGGGGCAATTTCATATATTTCTGTGGGTTCCAAGCTATTTTTAATACTGAAATGTCGAGCCAGATTTAAAGTACTTGGAAGATATATTTAAATTAGGTTAATGCCCAGTGAAATAGGAATCTGAAAATGTGAAAAAATTCAGAAATTATAAAGTAATTGCAAATTTGTCATCTGTTTTTATATTTACAACCCATTTCATATTACTTTCAAGATTTGCATGCGTCTTGAAAGAGTTGCAGCCCATCAGGGTGTAGAAAAATAAGTAGGCCTGGATTGGGTATTCTTCAGAAAAAATAAACTGGGCTAATTTTCACAATGAAAAAATAGCTGGGCTGGTCACATGGTGAACATAAAATATAAGCCTGGGCTAGACGGGCCACAACCCAGTTCAAACCCTACTCCATCTCAACAATACCAACCAAAAAAACTGCTCAAGTAGCTACGTCCCAGGTGTCAGTCGATCTTGTGTTGTTCTCTTTTCTATTGACTATATACGCTCATAATGTCGTGGGTCCCAGATGTCAGGAAAACACTAGGAGGAAGCATTTTATTTTTCCATACGCTGACGTGGTGGGCCCCTACTGTCATCCTCTCCATGTACTTCTGCTGATTCCAGTTGTTTGTTGACCATGTTGACAATGCGAGAGGGCGGTGCCGCGGCGAGTGCACCAAAGCGCGCGGAGGACGTCGGCGTTAACGATTTTGGAGACAGTGTGGCGGCGATGCGTGTGCTGAGGCACAGCCAGCCGTGGGAGGCGGAAGCAGGCGGCCCCGACGGTGCTGGTTTGGTTTTGGCAGCTGGAGGAAAACAGGACTGAAGAAACACGACAAACTGTAAAAGCAGCATGAGTACTTAACAACCTTAACTGAAACCAGCAGGGGCACTTAGCAACCAAAGCTGAAAGCAGTATGAGTACTTATACAGGTTCAACCGTACAAAGCACGCCTCGAACAGTGCTACTTTGCCTATAGTTAACCAAGGGTGAGGCCGCCAAGCCCCAGGACAAGGCCCAGGCGCCACCCCGCGCATCCACAACCTTCTGAAAGCGGCTTCATCTTGCAACGTGGTCAATAAACAGGATATTCGCTTTAGAGCCATGGAAAAGCATGAACATAATCTTCTGTCCTATTCTCCAAGATGGACGGGCCTTCATTATTTGAGACCACCCATGAAGAAGTATCTTTTCACCTCCAAGGGGAATTGAGTAGGTCGACATAAACATCGTGTTGTGACCAAGTGCAAGTCTGACCCGACCATGGCCAGGCATCTGTATAGGAACAATAGAACTCGGCAGTTCCTGTTTCAAGAAGATCACAGCTGTAAAACTTTGTATAAGCAATAGTTTATGAACAACATATATAACAGAAAACAGCTCGTACCATAAGTTTCTCGACACAGTTGGACCTGTTCAACGAGTGCAACAGTGGCACACATATCCCACATGGCCTTCCACCATTGAAATGCCCCACAAGGACCTCGAGACAATCAATAAAGTGTAGGAACTTGTGGATGTCGATCCAGTCAGCTTCAGTGCCATTAGTAACAGCCGAGTTATTACAGAGTAACAAACAAGCAGACTACTTAACTCTGAAAAAACCTACATGTGCCACCAATTATAAGAAAATATTAGTTAGAAGTAGCATCTTCGTGAGAGATTCGTTGCTACTTCTAAAGTTAAATTGTGATTAGTTAGACAGAATATGTGGATTAAGAAGTAATCGAGGCAACAAGCAAGAACCAGATACAAAACTAACATGGATGAACAATTGGAACAACGTCGGGGTGGAAGATCGCAGTGAAGATGAGACCAGGTTCTGCTATTTCCATCAACATTCATGCGCCAACTTTCAGTCTGTAACACTTGAGAAAGTTTATCCAAGTTCGGCCATAAAAAAAGCAGCGATCTTCTTGGTTCATGAACCCAACTCAGAACTTATATCCATGGCTTGTCTTCACTGTGACCATTAAACTAGTGTATTCAGTTATGGCAAGGCCGAGCATCTTGAGTACATGTGTTCTGAGAGAGCAAATAATACACTGCAGGAAAAATAATATCAGAACATAGCATGTTCAAAAAAAAACCCACCGTCACGGATAGAAAAGAGGATTCTAGGAACATATTGTGCGCATTTCAAAACGATGTGTTAGGATAAGAAGGAACAAGTGTGGCGTCTCGCCGAGGGCGCAGAAACCTATAGGGTACTCGCACTTTGGGCACTACACATGAAACACACTAGATTCAGTAGGAAGAAAAATGCATCAACGGCGGCGGCTGCCATCCTAGGATTACCTGCGACCAAGGGACTTGGATTTATCGGGGATGGATGAAGAATTCGTACCTGGTTCTCCATGAGAAAACCCTATGCAATCGCCGAGAGGGGGTTTTCTCTGAACAAGCAGACGAGGGAGAAGGGGATTCAGGCACAGTGAAATATTGCCGCTTCGTCTGTCCAGCTTACTTCGTCTGTCCAGTTGTGATTTGACGGCTCATTGGGCATTACTGCGGCGCTACGACCGGGGTGTGTCTACCGTGAAGTTGTGCACTCTAATCTGTGCATATGGCACGTGGACCCCGTTGCCGGTTGCCCCACATATCAGCGAAAGGAAGTAGAAAGACAGGAGTAACTAGTTACACATAAATATATATTTTGACAGAGAGATACTCCCTTAGTAAAGAAATATACAATGCTTTTATATCACAGGCTCACCTTGCCGCTCTGCAACGCACGAGCATTATGGGGGTTCAGCTTTTTTTATGGCGGTTCAGCTGAGAATATAATACTCAGATAGGCTCACGGTTCTGAACTTTGGGCCGCAGGCCGACCCTGCATGTTTGGGGCCCATGTGTTCTACCTCGGCGCTTTTCATATTGCAAGTGATCAGTACGGTGATGGTTTTAGATGCTGTCACAAGGCGAATACACAAAATTGAATAAAGCACGGCAGCTGTTGGAATGAAATCGAACGACAGTTCCTAACCAGCAATCAGAGTTGCAATTCTATCAACGATATACCATGTGACAAATAATACTGTCGTACTACTTATACACACAGGACACTTGTTTCACCATGCTAGATTATTACATCAAAATCTCTCGGAGGATAGATCAGTTCGGCAGTTGCGTGCTGCTACTGAAGAATTTCAAAGTTGATTTGGACCAGCTCTCCTTGCCGACAAAGTTCGATTTTGACATCATCCCCTACCACAAGATATGATTTAGATTTGAACATTGACCATCCTTTAGCATCAATTATCATGTGACCATCCTTTGTACTTACGGTATATTGAGCAGGTTCATTCACACCAAGGCTGCGCATGGTAAGAGAAACTTGGCCGCGGTCGCCCGGATTATTGAACGACTCCCTCATTGCTCTAGGAATTCTCTGTTTGCAGACAAGAAGACATACCCAAAAAGTTAGATCAACACAGTGAATCATGTGAAACAACATGGAAAGAATAAAGAACGAAGCACTTGGGCGGCCATTGCTTACAAGAAGGTGGACATGTCGGTTTTTGTAAGGACTTTGGTATATGAAGTGCGAACTGCAGACCAGTCTGTTGCCGATGCAACTGCACGGGCCGGAGCAGATGCAAGTGCAAGTGTTGGTGCAGGTGCCGAAGCCGCTGCTGCTCCCGGAGATGGTGCTCCTTGTAGAGCTGGTGCCGGTGTCGGAGCAGGTGCCGGTGTCGATGCCCGATCCTCCGGTAGATCAGACTGATCCGCTGACGTGCTCGGTGCCCAATCTTTAGCTGGATCAGACTGAACTGCTACCGCTGTCAGTGCTAGAGCAACTGCCGGTGCTCGATCTGTGCAAGACAGCGGCGATCGTGTCTGGTCTGCTATGTTCAGCTTTCTAACTTGACTAGGATCCGTGACTGTGATCCAGTTTTTTATTCATTTCTTTTAAACGCGAGAAGGACTAATTGTGGCGTTTTTGTTAAACCAAACTATAGTTCATCATAGGGATTCAGCTTGTACTCAGACAATAGACGGATCCAATTTTTTCCAGTAATATAAGTGATGGACAGTGCCTTCATTACTGACACAACATAAGAAGTGAAACCTGCAAAAAAAGCCATCGTAGAGCAAACCAAACGGTTTATTCTGTGATGAATGTCACATGGAAAAACCTGCATCGTAAAATTGCAGGAAAAGAAAGAAAACATGACATTAAGTCAATAAGATTTAGACAGTAAATCAATAAGATTTACTTGATGTGACACGAGTGAATCCTTACCAGAAAATCACTATGTTGAAGTACTAAACAGAAGATTGATCGTCCAACTACATGTGGCATGCAGGGGCCCCGCCTACTCCCACAAGCAGGACAGTCCAAAGGTCGTGACAAATCATATGGACCGAACATACATGGGACTGGAAATCCTGGTGGGTGCGATAAACCCTGCAATGCATACAGATATTGGAGTGTAACCATAACTGATAAACCATCCTCACAAAAAATATGATCTGGATACTTCAAAATATACACACTAAATTGAGTAGACAGACATTAACATAGAACATTCTCAAGACTGACCACACACCAAAAGTGGCGGTACTAATAAACAATATAGGGTTCACAAACACAAATCAAGTACTAAACAATAGTACTTACTACAGACAAGCAAAGTGGCACTAACTAAACTCTGCAGACTATTTCTTGCCACCGACCTATGGGATGAACCCTGCATAACTGACTAGGCCATGGACTTCGTGCGAGATGTCTACATGCACCATCACCATCTTGTCAACCTTGGAGAACCTAACAGAGTGGTCTTTCCACTCATAAACATGATGATGAAGACAGGCCGCATCAGATTTGTTGGGAAGCCTTACCAGAACCACACCATTCGTAATCGAAGGCACAACTAGGAAATTGTTGTGATCAAGTACAGCCTCGAGAACACGCCTGACAACAATGCTACAGGAAAAAACTAGTTCAGGACACGTGGTGACAAGGACATAGCAGCTGGATAGTTCAGCAGTAGAACTCATCATCAGGTCTTCCAGTTCACACGGCATGACTTTGAGAACTTCATCTCCACCGCGGACCTAGTTCTAATTCAAATAGAAACCATATTTTATTACTATCTCCGTTCAGAAATATAAGATGATTTTAGATATTATAATCCATATATGACTACATATACGCATAGAAATGAGTGAACAAAGACACTAGAACATATCTTCAAAGGCATGAGAGCAGAGGGATTGCATGCAATATCCATAACACAAGTTACTGAGGCAAATATACCCTCTTAAAAGGTAGCATTAATGTTCATAAAGTACTCCCTCCGTCCCAAAATTCTTGTCTTAGACTTGTCTAGATACGGATGTATCAAGTCACATTTTAGTATTAGATACATCCGTATCTAGACAAATCTAAGACAAGAAATTTGGGACAGAGGGAGTAGTTGAAAGTAATCTATCAGAAATCAGTGTCAACCTCTCGCATGTTTTGGTCAAAAGAGGAATTTAGAACCGTCATTTGGCACACTAAAATCACATGCAAGACCACCCAGAAAGTTGTACTACCAGTACTAGTACTGCGTGTTAGATGAAAAAACACGATCAAGATCGAGAAAAAGATCGTCAACAAGAGACATTACCTGGACTTGCTTAATGATGGATCCCGGAGAGGGGGGCTTGGACAGGGCGATGGCTTTGAGCTTGTCTGTGGTAGTCTCGGCGGGGTGCTTGCGCTTCTCCGTACCATGAGCCTCGACGGTTTTGGCCAGAGCCATAGACATCACGTCGGCCGGTGCTCCGGCGTCCATCCAAGAGAGGAAGCTGAGAGAGAAGAGTGAAAGGAGGAACGAGATGAGGGAGAAGCGAAGCGAGTGGGGGTTTTCTTCAAGAGATGAAGCTGAGAGAGAAGAGTGAAATGATGGTTGCTTTGTCCGTCCAACTTACTGCTGGAAAGGAGAGGGTTTTGTGATTTGACGACTCATTGGGCATTACTGCGGCGGTTCGATCGGGGTAGTCTACTGTCACTCTACTACGGAGTAATTTAGTGCATGGCTGGTGGACCCAGGTGCTGCGAAAGTGAGTAATTTAGTGGATGGCTGGAGGAGGATCCGCATGGTAGAGCGTGTCCACTGTTTTTCTGAAGAAAAAAAATAATTACAGCAAGCGTTTCCACTCTTACGACGGAGTGCGAAAGACGGCAGCCACTTGAACATACATAGTGCTCCTACGAGTAGGCATGTGCAATGGTTCATACGTCAGTACTACACAATCTTGTTGCTAGTGTAGTAAGATATGACGATAACAAACGATGTTGTGTGCATGTCAACTACTCCTATATGTAACATAGTACCGCTTTTTCGATTGTCCAATCGAGAATGAATGGTGAGATCAATGTTAACAGAACTAGGTCCACAATGCACGGAGAGTACGGTGCTACAGTACTCCATGAAACATGAACCATATGAAGCACAAATGGATTCCGGTGACGGAGCCCTAAAAGGATTCGCCCGGCAATGGCGACGGCAGCCCGCAACCCCTCCTTGTCCAGCTCAGCACCCACCATCGCGCGGAGACGGCTCAGCTCCTCGAAGATATAGGTGAAGAAGGAGACCAGGTCAGGAAGCCGCAACTCGTTGAAGTCGACCGGGTGGTCGAATGGGTTTAGCCTAACAATTGGCATCGTTGCGCTGGCACGACGGTAGTCATCGCGCAGCTGCAACACGTGTGTGGCAACTTGGTTCACCAAGTGGTTGAGGCGATCCTGGACCTCGTCACGATCGGCCCGCTCGCGCTCCAGCCGGCTCCCCTGATGGCCTATCGTATCTCCCCCTTTCTGCAGCAACGCCGCCGACGCCTCGAGCATCTTTGTGGTGGATGCCTACCGCTTTTGAAACTCCGTGAACTCCCACACATAACGGAGGAGCATGGCACTCCTCTCCTCCTTGAGCTCACGGAGCTCCACGTCCTTGGCCCTGAGCTCCGCATCCTTAGCATGGAGCTCCTGTGTCAGGAGCCTCACCTCGGACTCCGTGATCTGCTGCACCACCATGGCACCAGGTAGAAGCAATGGGGAGAGGAAGCAAAGGGGGCGAAACGGCTGAAAGGCAGTGCAATCTATAGGAAGGCGGAGGGAGCAGTGGGTTTTTACAGGCGGAGTCATCATGACTAATTGCTGCCGCGCCTGCTCCCGTCAATCAAAAAATTAAACATCCTGCCACGCCTGCTCCTGTCAATCAAAAAAATTAAAAATCCTGCCGCACCCAAACACCAGAGCAACACCGTGGTGGATATTTAAATTTACCTGCCGGCAAGTAGATAAAAAAACGGGTGAAAAAACAAATGTGGCGGCGGCCTAGCTAATCGGTCAAACTAGCCCAACTAGCTAGCCACCGTGCTTCACTGATGTACTCGGCGGGAAAGGTGGTCTTTTGTGATTTGACGACTCATTTACTTGCTTTGGCGCTATGACCGAGGAGGACCCAGAAAACGCGCGGTAGGGCGTCCCTCGTCAGGAAGAATATATGCGTGCACCACCCGGGAGGACCCCGAAACCGCGCGGTAGGGTCTGCCACGTCTCGGCACGGAGGAAAAATGTGCATGTAAAAAATATACTGTATCAGACATAGTACCTATGGTTCGACCTCGGGGCCCAGCCAGTCGGTCGAAAACACCCCACTAGCCACACAGCTTCATCATGCAAACGTGGCATGGAGGATAGATGTGGTTCGCTCCGTCTCGATCAGCCACAACGTCTCTTGTTCTAGGCGATTCTTCTATTTTCCAAGCTTTTTTTAGTTGTAATAACACCAGGGCAAGCTAGCACCGCTCTTCGTGTCTGCCCATGCAAAGGTTAGACGATGGAGAGAAGAGAGATTGAGATCGCAGACCTGGGACCCACCCATAAGTGAGATAACAGTCATGCACTTGTTGAGGAGGCACTCCATCTACTCTACACAACGCAAAGTACTATATAAAATCAAGTTATGGGAGAAAGCCAACAACCATTCATTTTTTCAGGCTAGCGACTTACGCTTTGTAGTCCAAGTTGCTAGTTCGAATCTCGTCTTTCTGATTTGTTAGTTTTAGGTCCAAATTTGATTAATGACAAGTGGGGCCCCCGTCTGTTGTTCCGATATTTTAGTGTGGGATGGTTTTTTTGAACAAACACTTTGCATGGTTAGACAAGTAACGACATGAGTTACACGTATTTTGCAAGTTTACGAACAAAAATGACAGCGGCATAGAATACCACATCGACCCCGCAGCTTAGATACTATGGTGATACGAGTTTTTACACCATTGGAAGTGAGATCCAATGGCTTGGGAGTAGTCTTTGTAATTATGCGCAATTTCCAAACTCTCCAAAGGTTTTTTTGCAAATAAAACATTCAGGCCTCGTGTGTGCCACTGCATCTTTGATCCCAACGGCTCCCCGGTGCTCGTATTAGGTGCTCCCCGTAGCTTAATTACCCGCTACAGTGATATGAGCATCTAGGTCGTATGATCAGATGGCACATGCGTAGTACTTGTACTTTCTGCACATTTCCCAAACTCTATCAGCCGTATATTGGAAAAGCATTCAAACCTCCTACTATGGGCCGTTAGATCTCAGTGAACTCGTATCACCATAGAATCTACGCTGCGGGAGCACCTCATACTCTCCCGTGCAAGAAAACATAAGGTGCTATCGCATCTTGGATGCTACGGTCATACGAGCTTGGAGGTCGTTTGATCTGAGATCCAATGGCATCTGAGCAGTCTTTGTGCTTGTAAGCAGTGGCCGAACTCTTTTGGGGCTTTTCTGCAAAAAACCATTCGAACCACCGAGGAGGTGTTGGGTCACAAATCCAACACCTCCGAAGAGCTTGTATCACCAAAGCATCTAAGGTGTGGTAGCACATGATATTCTTACATACAGGAGAATATGATGTCCTCCTTCATCTTAGATGCTACGGTGATACGAGCTTCGAGGTCGTTGGATATGGGATCAAAGGGCATCTAAGTAGTTTTTGTACAAATTGTGTGCAATTCTCAAACTCATCAAGGTTTCCTACAAAAATATTAGGACACATCATGTGAGCTGCTATATCTCAGATCTACAAGCTCTAAGCTACTCATATCGGCATATAGCATCTAAGGTATGGGGGCGCATGCTATTCTCCCGGGGAGGAGGGGTGGGGGTGCACAACCAATCAGTGGTTGGGAGGGTGGGGACAAATATAATCTAAACAACCCTAAACATAGCTCCCCAAATTTATCTAAGGTTGAGGGGTTGACCCCCGACAATCATACCTCCGCCTAAACACAACATTTGCATGTACTGTAGTACTAGACTTAATATTCATGTTTCAGTTTCATGTTCATTTTAAATATTGAACCGAGGACCATGGATGTCTTACATTTTACTCCCTTCATTCGTTAATATTAGTCTTTTTAGAGGCTTCAAATGGACTGGCACATACGGATGTATATAGACATATTTTAGAGTCTAGATTCACTCATTTTGCTCCGTATGTAGTCACTTGTTGAACTCTCTAAAAGACTAATATTTAGGAATAGAAGGAGTATTTTTGAATTCGTGTCATACATGCATGGTTTGGAAAAATAGATGCACTATACTTATTGGATTGTTGTTGTGTTCGTGCGTGTGTGTCTCTGTGTGTGTGTGTGTGTGTGTGTGGTCATATGCTTGATACATACAAAGTTTTCTCACCTCCATATTGTTCATCTTTTAAATTTGAATTTGCATTGGAAAACTTACTAGGGATATCATGAAATGTGAAATCCACGTTGAGATCATTATATCACAAACTCACTCTAATTCAACAACTCGTCATAAATCAATTACCACGTTGAGATTAGTATTTGCAAGGAAAATACGGGAATTGTAATAAACATTGATTCGTTTGGCAATTTAAACGGTTCCTTTCGTATTCTCGAATGGTAGGACCCAACGGCGTACCAGCCGGACCTTGGCTCATGTTGATCCTAGAAAATCGGGCTCGTGTCCTTCGGTGGCGTGCGTGGTACGCACATTAGGCAACCCCAACCAGTCGAGCCTCAGCGTTTCAAGTCGAAATATCTGGCGGCCAGAATTCCAGCCCTAGGAAATTCCCCTCATGTCCCCCGCCCATAATGACTACCGATGAACAACAGAGGGATGCCTTAGTAACTAGACAATGTTACCTACCGTGCCGAGCATGGTTCAATTCCCTCGGTCGCCGCATGTCAAGGTCACCCGTCAACTACATTGCCTAGTAGTAGTACTACTACACCAGGATGAGCACAGAATTGAGCCCGTTTGTTCGTGCCTAGTACTTGAGTTAATATATCAGGCAATGCACTGGTATGGAGGGATTATCCTTTTACTCTGCATATATAACTTGTCTGAAGACTAACTAAGAAAAATGTTTGATCAAATCCTTTGTTAAGAAATACAACAGGGCAGATGTACGGCTTGAAAATTTATTGCATGATGCAGGTTACGATATTGTTTCGAATCCTGGATCTTAAATTTCACAAAATCCAAAAGTGAGCATAAATTCTTGAAACTAAGCACGGTCACGTGATATGGCGCAAATATTACTTCGTATGTTTTTTCTTCAATTTGAGACAAGCTGCTTATGACAAGTTGCACAAATGAAGAGCCAAGGTATTTTGCAACAAAGAAAGACCTGTCACGTTAAGGCTAACACTTTCGCTATTGAAACCGTGGGCGTTTGCGTGCCGCCACGCGTCCCAGCTTCTCATCGGCTGGTGCCATCCGAGCAAGCGTGTGAGTCGACGGGAGGCGTGCGAGGAGACCGCTACACCGGCTGTCAGGGAGGTGTGCGATCAGACCACTGTGCAGGCTCACCGGGAGGCGAGCCCTTTGACCAGGCTCCGCCGCCCCACCTGCGTGTGCACTGACGCGCATGCTCGTGCCGGTGCCCGTGCACCTACCAGCGCATGCGCCTGCGCGTGCACTGACGTGCGCGCCCGTGCCGGTGCCCGTGCACATGAATGTCTCCGCCGCGCCATTGACAACGCCTGTCCTCGCGTGGGGTGCCAGTGCCCCCCTCAGCGGCATGGATGGCCGCCGTCGACCGCTTCCTTGCACCAACGCCAGTCGCCTCCTCCCGCCAGTTGACTCGCTCCGAAGTCCAGAACATTTTGGCCTTCCTTGAAGCTAGGCCAACATCCAGGACTATGCCAACAACGGCGCAAGACGCCGCCGTCGCCGTCGGTCAGTGGCCCGACGACATACAGAGCATGGAAGAGGAGCCGCTTCCCACCGCGAGACACCCCCGCCACCGCCGCGTAATATAAATTTGCCATAAAAACATTCGGATTGCCATGCTTAAAATCCGAACAATTATCATTTTCGTTTATTTTATATCGATCGTCGTATAATTTAAAGTCGGAGTCAGACTGAATGAAATGTATGGTTTGATCGATTGAATGTTCTGCTTGAGCCGTATCAAATTAAATATAAAACGTCATCAAGCCACATGTATTCCTTGTCATCCAATGACCTAGACTGCTTCAATGTCGAGCGCTCAACACGTTTAGCCTGCAGTTAATTTCATGTCAAAAATAGTGCTAATCACATGACAACACGCAAATAATATCCTAGTAGTTAATATCTGCATGCACTTAATATACTTCCAAATTAACATGCATTGCACGTACACACTGACTAGTGATGCTAGTACGTGAAACTGGTGCCGTGACTTGTGAATGCGTCCAGATATGGTCAACGGCAACATCGCCCACGAGTTCTTCATGTTTGCCCATGCGTCTAAACGCAGAAGGGGAGGGGAGAGAGAGAACACACATGGAACCAACCAGTAAGTGAAGGCAAATAGTACTAAAAATAATATTACATGTTATCCATTAATTAGGCTGTGGTAATATAAAAACATTATGTGAACAAAGGGGGTACAACAAACATTGCTATTCTACGTATGTTGCCTATTGACGTGCAGCTTGAAGGCTCGGTCGCATGTTCGATCCTCATCCTTTATTTTTTATTGTATATGGGTCCAAATTTGTTTCATGACATGTGGGCCCCTCGGTGTGTAGTTTGTAGCACTTTAATTTGTGGGTCGAAATTTGTTCCATTCCAAGTGGACTATCGGTGTGTAGTTTTGTAGCTTATTTATAATAATTAAAGAGAACAACATAGTTTTTTCAATAATACCATGGTGCAACGTTGAAGGCGAGAAAGGACGTGCGAGAGAGCGATGATCGAGCCAGAGGGAAATCAACTAGGGGAGTTGCGTGGGTTGCAACAATGTTTGGAGTAGTTGTGGGCCGAATGCTACGAAAATATAATCTAAACCGACCGGAACAAATGCCTACACAAATTAATCCAAGGTTGGAGTGCCTCTCACAATGTAAATAGCTTCGTCTTTGCGAGGGATGGAGAGGTAGTAGCTTCAACATGTGGAAGATACGGTGTGAGAAAGCGAGGTCAATCGAGAGACATATAGATAGAGAGACAAAGTGAGTGTGGTCATCATTGAACAAATATATATGCTCTGGAGAGATATTGTCCGATTGAGCTCTTTGGCAAGGGTAAGGGTTGTAAGATAGAGCTTGAGAGATGATCCAGTCACAGACGTGTAGATATATTTTGTGCGTGGGAGGAAGCAAGGTCAACCGATCACATAGGGTCGCCGTGCGATCGAAAGAGTGAGACGGGTTGGAGAGAGTGACCTAGATAGACAATGTCCATGAGAGAGTATACAATGTGAATAGGTCGAATTGGGCTCAAACATGGTGATATATCGTTTCTGTCCGAGAAAGAGCGAGGTCAATTGAGACATACGGAGAGAGAGAGAGAGAGAGAGAGAGAGAGAGAGAGAGGGAGAGAGATTGAGTGAGTGTGGCCCACCATGAGGTCGAAAGAATGGTGGCGGCTTGGATGGACTGACCTAGATAGAAAATCTGTGTGAGAGAGTATAGAGTGTGTCGATCGAGGCCCGAACAGGGAGATATATCATTTGTGTGCGAAAGATAACGAGGTTAAACGAGACTCAGATAAAGCGAGCGAGATTGAGTGAGTGGGGCCCGCCGTGCGGAAGAAAGAGTGAGACAGTCTCGAGGGAGTGACCTAGATATACAACGTGCATGCGTGCGCACGAGAGGTTGGGGGGCTAGATAGGCAATGCATGTATTTAGCACGAGAGGGTGAGAGGGAGAGAGGGGAGAGAGAGCTCAGCATGGGGTGCAATGACGGGTGTCTAAGGTAAATACATTTGGTAACATAGTGGAAAAATGGGTTGTGTAGTTGAGAGACTTGGAGATCGAAACATGGAGAGAAAGAATGAATGTTTGTTGGAAACCGATAGCTTCCTAAGGTGGTTAGGAGAGGAAGATTAACCGATACAGGAAGTATGTAGCGTTTG
>NC_041390.1:382281498-382283694 GCF_002162155.2 Triticum dicoccoides | reverse complement strand
AAAAACAACATTTGAATGTACATAGTACGAGACTTAATATCGATGTTTCAATTCGATGTACATTGTAAGATTTAAACCGAGGACCAGGCATACGGGTAATTATTTCGAATTTGTGCCATACTAAGTTTCGAAAAGTTGACATTGACTCAGTTTGTTGTGCTATTTTGTAGGTCATATGTTTGAATCCATCCAAAAGTTTTCTCACTACCATGGTGTTCATCATATACATATGAATTTGTATTAAAAAAGTAGTGTGGATACAGTGAAATGCGAAATCCACGTTAGAATTGGAGATCGCTACGTGACACACACTCTAATTCAAATAACTAACTATGTGACACACACTCTAATTCAAATAACTAATAATGTGACACACACTCTAATCCATGTTAGCGTGGGTACCGTTTCGGTTTTTTTTTCAAATAACTCATCATTAATTAATTTATAGTACTCCCTCTGTTCACTTTTATAAGACCTTGAAGACATTTCAGACAATGTGCAAAATAGTTCATTTTAAGTTGTCTTAAACGACTTACAAAAGTGAACGGATGGAGTATCTCGTTTCGAATGACTAATTATTGCAAGGAAAACACAGGCATGGTAATACATACAGATTCGTTTGCAAATGAAAGAAGATTCGTTTGCATTCTCAAATGTAGGCGCACCAGGCAGACCAGGGTCGTGTCGGGGTGGATGCTGCTTCGGTGCCTTAAAGGCAACTGCCTTTGGGTCACTGACATGTGGGCCAGCCACCTTTTGGGCCCACATATCATGGACACAAAGGCAGGTGCCTTAAGGCACCGAAGCATAGTCCTGTCGGGGTGGTCATGTGTGTCGGACGGACGCGTAGCACCCAGCCACCCACCCCCTCACCCCAAAAAAAGGACGACGACAATATAAGTTCGCGCTTCCACGTTTCGGATTGAAATATCTGGCGGCCCCAATTCCAGCCCTGCAAAATCTCTCTTCTCCACCATCCCCTTCCGCACCCTGTCGGGGAAATTGATCCTCGAACACCTATGGGGCCGGCGGACCGGGCCCCTTTCGGTTCGGCGGGGGGCGGAGATCGCACGAAGAGCAGATCGAGGCGAGGCACACGAGCAGTTTACCCAGCTTCGGAGCTCTCCGGAGAGATAACACTCCTACTGCTGCTTGTCTGGTTGTATTATCTGGTGTTCTTGCTCTCCAAAGCGAGAGTGTGATGTTCTCTGGGCTACCAATGGATCGAAGCAAACTGTCTGAGGCTTCGAACCTATGAGCCGAACCCCTTCTACGTTGCGCATGGGCCTCCTTTTATACGCTAAAGGGGTCACCGACAGGTGGCAACGCAGAAGAGGGTAAAAACGTAAAAAGCGAGGTAGTTGATACAGTTGCTTGTACAGTGCACCCTACCTAACCCTGACGGCAGGGGACAAGGGCACTGAATGCCCGTCTGAGTCGCCCGAACAGTGCAGAAAAGGACCGCTGGCTGCACAGCCTCCCGCCACGTACGCCCGGAGAGGCCCCCAGAGCGACACGTTGGTGGATGCGCTGGAGCGTGGACGCAGAGTGGCCGCCTGCCGCGGCAAGCGCCTTGCCGCTGTTGTTATCTTGTCGGGTCCGGAAGCTTGTCGCTCGCCGGGCTTTGAGGTACCTTGGTTTGTCTTCCCGGCAAGCTCCTCTTGCCGGGGCCTTGTTGCCTTGCCGGAGCGCGTGGTGCGTCGCGTCAAGTTCATTGGAGCGCCTTGGTTGGCCTTCCCGGCAAGCTCCTCTTGCCGAGGTCTTGTCTCCTTAGACTAAATACTTTGTTCTTGGATGGCTCCAAGGGAACCTTGGGGGATCTTGGCGATCACCCGGCAAGCCTTTGCCGCGGGGTGCTGCAACTGCCCATGCACAAGTTTGGGGTACTAGGGTACCCCTAATCTAGTACACTGACAAGAGCCCCCGGGCCTGGGCCAGACACGGTGCCGAGCGCTGTTGGGCCAGGCCCAAGACAGGGCACGGGCACACGCGGGCTGGGCCACACCAAATCTTGTTCCGTATCCACTGCACTCTCCCATAACGGCACGCGTTGATTGCGGCATCGTGGGAGAGATCGTGGGTGGTTGTTTAAGCGGAAGGCCGAAACGTCCGCCCCGTCCCTCTTTATAAGCAGAGGAAACAGGGGTAGTTCGTTCCCCCTCGCTGCTTGCTGCTACTCCTTCTTCACAAACTCCG
>NC_041390.1:382213304-382281082 GCF_002162155.2 Triticum dicoccoides | reverse complement strand
CGCCATGGCCCCGAAAGCCGACAAGGGAAAGGGCGTGAAGTCGGCCGAGGCGCAGCGGCTCGCGGCACTGCGGAAGGAGCGGGCGATCTTCACCCCCCAGCTCGGCGTGCAGGAGCTGAGGGAGTATTTCTACCTCTTTTGGGCGACGGAGACGCGTGCGCATCCGCGCACGAGGGTACTCCCGGCCGCTGCCTCGGAGTCGGCTCCAAATGGGTACCCGTTCTTCCCGCTATTCTTCTACTGCGGGCTCTGCCCGCCCTTCTCGGAGTTCTTTTGTGACATTATGAACACGTATGGCTTCCGCCTCCTTGACTTCACCCCCAATGCTGTCTTGACCATGGCAGTTTTCGCACACTTGTGCGAAAACTTTGTCGGAGTCCACCCTAGTGTAGCCATTTTCCGCCACTTCTTCATACCTCGGGTAGAGAGAGGGGAGCCGCTTTCCGGAGGGATTGCCTGGGTCTCGAGAGTCGGCAAGAAAGAGGCGTACTTGGAGGGTGAGCTTCGCAGCAAGTGGGAGGAGTGGAGAGTGGAGTTGTGTTGGATCGTCGAGGAGGATCCGTAGCCCTTCACTGCCGTGCGCCAAACTCCAATAGTGCGCGGCAATGACTGGAGCAACATGGCCCCGGAAGACGAGAGGCTGAAGATCGCCATCACTAGGATTCTTCGCCTCAGGCTTGCCGGGCTCACCGTAGGTGCTGTCGGGGCAGATTTCCTCCGCCGCCGCATTGCCCCCCTACAGGAGAGGAGGAGGCCCGCCTGGGAATTCAAGAATTCGGCGGACATCATGAGGCTGCGGCCGGGCCTGAACTACAACTTCACTGTCTTGGAGTTGGATGCAATGCTCTTGGAGTTATTCAAACGCGACCCCCAGCACCCATTCACACTGCCGAGGGGCGTAGTTCCTTTGTGCAATAACTCTTCACTTGACCGGATCCGTGCCATGATGCCGTTGTGCGATTCACACAGCATCGTCCCGACTTGGCAAGAGCCTGCAGACGACGTTGTGCGAGCGTTCTTCGACACCTTGGAGGAATTGCCAGTCCGCGCCGACGAGCAGAAGAGCCTCACCCGTGACACCACCGATGAGGAGGTGCAGCTCATCGCTACTAGGGCGGAAGAGGCTGCGGACGCAGCTGCTGCGGGTGTGTTTGGGTTCACTGTGGAGGAGGCGGAGGCTGCAGAGGCGGCAAACCTTGCCAAACGCGCGGAGTTCATGGGCGAGGAGGAGCCTGCCGGTTCTGAAGCCGAGTTGAGCGAGCCGGCGAGGACGAGGCTGAACCTTCAGAGAGCTTGCCACAGGCGGAGCCCCCGGCCCCGCCAAGGAGGCGCCTTCGCAGGGCCGGGGACGCAGCAGGGTGGCAGCCGGCTCCACAGCCACCGAGCCGCGCGACGCGCTCTACCGCGGCAAGCAATGTTGCCGCGGGAGCGCCTCACGCAACAGCGGCAACTGGAGCGGGATCTTCCCGGGCCACCGCCGCCGCCCCCGCCAAGCGGGCAAGGGATCCTACTCCTCCACCTCGCCGCACCGGAGGAGGGCCGGACTTCGATCTTTCCGCGCTCAGCTCCGATGAGGAGGAAGAAGAGTGAGTTTCTTTGGCGCCCTTATAATTCTTCAATCTTGCTGTTTATATTTTGTATCTGACTTGCTCCAATCTGGACTCTTTTCTTTTTCAGAACACTGGCCCAGAGAGCGGCGAAGAGGGCCAAGGCCACGGTGATCGTCATCGAGGATGACCCCATCGCGTCGGCAGGAGGTGGGTCCGAGAACACCTTGACGGACCCGGCAATCACCCCTCGGAGCAGCCCCCAGCGCAGCCCCCAGCGTAAGTTCATAGTTTATCCTTCTGCTGTCGGGCGCGCTTGAGTGCTTTTTCCGTTGTTGATATCTTGCTTTTTGACTTGTGCAGGAGCAGAGCAGCCTCATCAGGAGCGCCCGGAGGCCGGTCCCGAAGCGCCACCTGCTTCGACTACGCCGCCAAGGGAGGAGTCCCCGGCAAGGGAGCGCTCTCCGGCAAGGGGGGACTCTCCGGCAAGGGACGGCACTGCTGATCCTGCGGCGACCGAGGCCGCTACTGAAGATCTTGGCGCAGGTAATCCATTTTCCCAAAAACTTTCCCTTGGGTTCTGCTTCTTTCGTTTTTCCTTTCTTGGATGTTTTTGATTGATTTTCCTCCCCTCTTCGTTCTTCAGACCCATCTTCGGCTGAGCCAATGGAGACAAAGGGCGCCGGCGAGGAAGGTGCCGGTGCTGATGAGACCGCCGGCGAGGAGGCCGCCGGGGCTGCTGCTGCGGAAGCCGGCGAGGGATCGAGCGATCGCTCTGACGACCCTGAGGCTGCAGGAGCGCCGGGCGCTGCACCGACCGCCGAACCCTCTGCCGCTTCTGCGGAGCCGGGCTCCGAGGAGCCCCAGCCCGGCGCCTACTTGCAGGCTGGTGACAACATCTTCATCAAGCTACCCTGGGCGTCGAGCTCCAGGGCGCCAGTCGAGGGGGAGACTTTTGACGGGGAGGTGCTCGCCTCTGCTGGGCTATCATTGGTTGACGCACCCGGTAGCAGCAGCGGCGAGCCTGAGGAGGAGCAGCTGCTGCGGAAGCTGCTGTCACTCTACCGCACCTGGCAAGCCAAGCTGGCTTCCCGGGAAGCGCTTGTCGCGAAGGCAGGAGTTGACATGGAGAAGCGCGCGGAGGAGCTCCGGGGACAAAATCAAGAAGCTCTTCGGTCACTGGCACAGGAGCGGGAGCGAGTAGATGAGGAGCGCACGGCCTTTCTTCTCGAGAAGGCCGAGGCCAAGGAGGAACAAAGGCTTGCTGCCGAGAAGCAGTCCGCGCGGGAAGGCGAGCTGGTGCAGCGGAAAGCCCACCTCGACAGCTACGAGGAAGAGCTCGCCGAGCGTGAGCGAGCACTTGGCGGGGCGCTCAAGGAGCCAAAGGATGCCGCGGCAACTGCAGAGGCCGCCAATAAGGAGCTAGAGGAGAAGGTGGCACGGCTGGAGGCCGATATTGGGAAGAGCGGCGAGGAGATTGCCGCGCTCAAGCGTGAGCGCGAGAAGGATGCTGCCGCCCATGGTGAGCTGCAAGGCCTTCTTGCTGAGAGGGGCAAGGAGCTCAGCGCCGCCAAGGATTCCAAAGTAGACCTGGAGCTAAAGCTGGCCACGCTGACGCAGACGCTGGAGGCCGCCAAGGAGCGGGAGAAGACCTTGGCGGAGAAGGTCAAGGCTGACGCTGCGCTGCTGGAGAGCATTGCAGTTACCCAGAACTCGTTCAGAGACACGGTGGAGCACTGGACCGAGGGCCTGGTGAACACTGCCGCTGTCATCAAGGAGGAGCTGGCGCAGCTGGGGATGGATGACTTTGGATATCCTTCTGACGAGAGCCTTCAACCCAGCGCCAAGCTCAGCCTATTTTTCAAGGGCGTGGCGACGGCACTCCAGCGACTCCGGGAGAGGATCCCGAAGCAGCTGGCCGACGAGTCACGCAAAATCTGCGCCGGGGTTCTCCAGAAGGTGCTGATGAAGGTAGCCTTCCGCAATCCAGGCCTCAGCTTCACCAACGTCCTCCGATCCTTGCCGCCTGACGCCGATCTGGAAGCACTCAAGGCCCTTGTCGCACCCATTGTGGACAAGGTGAGCGAGATCAAGCGAGTCGAGGGCGGGCGCTTAGATTAGGCCGCCCATTTCTTCTTTTCCCTTGTCACTGCTAGTCATGTCATGAAAACAGTCTATTAGAGCTGCGACAAGTTATCTTTGTAATATAACTTTATTTCTGTCTATCAATTGCGATGTTATTTCCTCTACTAGATTCCTTCCTTTGTATGTTTTCACCCTACGCTTTTAGGGAACTTGTCGGCGCAGGTGCCCGAGCCGCGAGCGCTGAGTGCGGAACTTCAGCAGCCTGCTGGCGGCGCTGCTTCCGACAAGAAACCTTGTCGCGACTAGATGCAGCACGCTGAAGCTGTTGAGCGGACTCGAAACAAAGTAAGGGCGCAACTAGCCACGAGTTGGTTCCTCCGCGCACAGGTTTTCCATACAAAGCAGGGTCGTTCGAGGAAGATAACTCAAAAATTTTAAAAAGTGATTGCTCAAACTTTGGCAACTTAGCTTTTCTGTTATTTGCTTCTCGGTAAGGCAAGTCTTTGCTTGAACGACACCTGGCCCACACCACCATCTTCTCCTTTCCCCCGGCAAACTTGTGTGCGGGAGAACCTTCTTTTCCTTTAAAAGAAAAAGAAAGAAGAGAAAATAATAATATGGAGCTCTTCGGCTCGTTACTGCTTACCGGATGTAGGTGCTGCACAAAGTGTCAGATAATTGCATCCAAGAAAGGAACTAACGCATGAAATGGACAAGCTGTGTGGAGCACATGGGTTTTTACTTATGCACCCGGCTTTGTACAAAGGATTACATGCAAAGCGGCAAGACTTGTACAAAAGGTGGTTGCCGGAACGGGTTCCGGCAACCGCGCCTTATGGGAAAAACTTACGAAGATGTTCTATGTTCCAGGAGTTGCTCACTGGAATGCCATCTTCGGTCTCAAGGCAGACAGCGCCAGGCCTTGTGACTCGTCTCACCCGATAAGGGCCTTCCCACTTCGGCGTCAACTTGTTGGAGTTCTTGGTGGATTGAACGCGCCGAAGAACAAGGTCGCCTTCCTCGAAGCTTCTGGCTTTAACTTTGCGGCTATGATAGCGGCGCAAAGCTTGCTGGTATCGAGCAGCTCGTACAGCTGCCTGAAGACGATCTTCCTCAAGGAGCAGCGCGTCGTCTTGCCGCAGCTGTTCTTGCTCAAGCTCATCATAAGTGAGCACTCGAGGTGACCCGTATACGAGTTCCGTGGGGAGAACTACCTCTGCTCCATAGACTAGAGCGAAAGGTGTCTGGCCAGTGGCTCGATTTGGTGTCGTTCTGATCGACCAAAGAACCACCGGCAGCTCCTCGATCCAGTTCCTTCCGCACCTGTGCAGCCTGTCAAAAGTTCTGGTCTTGAGCCCGCGCAACACTTCAGCATTTACCCTCTCTGCTTGACCGTTGCTTCTCGGATGAGCAACAGAAGCAAAGCAGACCTTGGCGCCAAGGTCTTGGACGTACTGCATGAAGGTGCGGCTCGTGAATTGCGTGCCGTTGTCGGTGATGATCCTGTTAGGGATCCCGAAATGGCAAAAAATTGACCTAAAGAACTAGACTGCTGACTCTGCTGTCACCTTCCTCACTGGCTGCACTTCTGGCCACTTTGTGAACTTGTTGATTGCGACGTACAAGTACTCAAAGCCCCCGACAGCTCGGGGGAAGGGGCCGAGGATATCGAGCCCCCAGACCGAAAATGGCCAGGATAAAGGGATCGTCTGGAGAGCTTGAGCTGGCTGATGTATCTGCTTGGAGTGGAACTGGCACGCTTCACACTTTGTTACTTGTGCAGTTGCATCCTGGAGGGCTGTCGGCCAAAAGAAACCTTGCCGGAAAACTTTGCCGGCAAGTGCTCTTGCGCCTATGTGGTGGCCACATATGCCTCCATGTATCTCTGCCAACAGCTTTTGTCCATCTTCCCGGCGAATACACTTCAATTTCACACCGTTGAGTCTTCTTCTATACAGTATGCTATCGACAAACTGGTACATACTTGACTGTCGGGCTACTCTTTCCGCTTCTTCTTGCTCTTCGGGAAGTTCTCCTGTCTGAAGAAAACAGACAATCTGCTGTGCCCATGCTGGAGCCTGTGGCTCGACAACAAGGACTAAAGGCACATCTGCTGCTGTGGGAACATTTGCTTCTACAGCAAGGACTTGCGGCCCTGCTGGAGCTTGATGTTCCCCGGCAAGCTTGCCGGAGCAAAACTTGTCGGGAGCGTCTGCTTCAACGGAACAAACCATAAGGCTCGCCGGAGCAGACTGCCCCTCAGCATCCTTGGTGTTGATCTTGGGGACTTTCTTGGCGGCGGCCTCGGGGAGCTCTGCCGGAAAGTAGTCACCAGAAACCAACTTCCTCTTTTTGCTTTGTCCAGTTGATGGTGTTACGGATGGTTGAGTCAACTTAAGCACAAAGATCCCTGGTTCCACAGGTAACTTTAGTGCGGCGCACTTTGACAGGCCATCAGCAATATCATTCTAAGCTCTTGGGATATGCTCCATTTGTAGGCCGTCAAAGTGCTCCTCTAGCTTCCTCACTTCATCGACATACGCTTCCATCAACGGACTCTGGTAGTTCTTGTTCACTTGTCGGATGACAAGCTGTGAGTCACCCCGGACAATGAGCTTCTTGATCCCAAGGTCTGCTGCGATTCAGAGACCGGCAAGCAATCCTTCATACTCTACAGTATTGTTGGTTGCTTGCTCCTTGGGAAAGTGCATCTGGACTATGTACTTGAGGTGCTCTCAGGTGGGTGCGACAAGCAGCATGCCTGCACCGGCGCCTTGCAGCGAGAAGGCACCATCAAAGTACATCAGCCACTCTTTGTTTGCTTCTTTGATGGGGATGCTCGTTTTTGGAATTTCTTCATCTGGGGTTGGCGTCCACTCTGCTATGAACTCTGCCAATGCTCTGCTTTGGATAGTTGAGGTGCTCTCAAACTTGAGGCCAAAGCTTGACAGTTCCAGCGCCCACTCGACAATCCTGCCTGTTGCTTCTGGATTTTGCAGTATCCTCTTCAGCGGAAAGCGAGTGACGACTGTGATCTCATGTGCTTGGAAGTAATGGCGCAGCTTTCTCGAGGCCATGAGGAGGCCGAAAAGCAACTTCTGCACACCAGAGTACCTTGATCTAGCTCCCTGCAGAAGAGAACTGACAAAGTAGACTGGGCGCTGCACCATTCTCCTTGGCATCTCATCTTGTTCCTGCGCAAACCCACGTTTGTTGGGACCAGACCTTGTCAGCAAAGCCCCTTGCTTGTCGCTGGATGGATCTGCCGTGGTTGCTGGCTCATCATCCGCCTCCCTCTCCGCCACTAATGCAGCACTAACCACTTGATTGGTTGCCGCTATATACAGCAGCAACTTCTCTTGCGGCTTAGGTGCGACAAGCGTTGGAGTGGAGGACAGGTATCTCTTCAAATCCTGCAGCGCAGCCTCCGCTTCCGGAGTCCATTTCATTGGACCTGCCTTTTTCAAAATTTTGAAAAATGGCAGGGCGCGCTCAACAGATCTAGAGATAAACCTGCTGAGAGCAGCCACGCAGCCGGCAAGCCTTCGTACATCCTTGACGTGCTTTGGTGCTTCGATCTGCTCGATGGCTTTGATCTTGTCGGGATTGGCTTCAGTTCCCCACTGAGACACGAAGAACCCGAGAAGCTTGCCGGAAGGGGCTCCAAACACGTACTTCTCGGGGTTAAGCTTGAGGTTGATCTTGCACAGGTTTGCAAATGTCTCATCTAAATCTTCAATCAAGGTCGCTTTGTCTTTGCTCTTGACCACTATGTCATCCATGTAAGCTTCCACATTTCTGTGTATTTGTGGCTCAAAAGTATGGTGGACTACCCTTGCAAATGTTGAACCGGCATTCTTCAAACCGAAAGGCATCCGTACGAAGCAGTACGTGCCACACGGGGTGATAAATGCGGTTTTCTCTTCATCTTCTTCTGCCGTAAAGATCTGATGATATCCTGAGTATGCATCAAGAAATGAAAGCAAATCACATCCGGCTGTGGAGTCAACAATCTGGTCAATACGCGGCAAGGGAAATGGGTCTTTGGGACAAGCTTTATTAACATCAGTGAAGTCAATACAAAGTCTCCATTTCCCGTTAGCTTTGCGCACAACAACAGGATTGGCCAACCACGTGGGATGGAGTACTACTCTGACAAGGCCTGCTGCTTCCAACTTCTTGATTTCTTCTGCGATGAATTCTTGGCGCTCAACTGCCTGCTTCCTGACTCTCTGCTTGACGGGCCGTGCATGAGGATAGACGGCAAGGTGGTGCTCAATCACTTTCCTGGGAACACCGGGGATATCAGACGGTTGCCACGCAAACACGTCGATATTCGCCCGCAGGAAAGCAACGAGCACGCTTTCCTATTTGGGGTCAAGAGTGGCGCTGATGGTGAAGGTACCACCAGTGCCATCCTCTTTGGCGGACACCTTCTTAGTCTCAGGTAGAGCTGCCATCATCTTCTTGCACTTGCCGGTGGAGCTCGATGGTGCGTCCTCGACGGTAGCGCAGCACTCCGAAGAGGTGCGCTTGCCGGAGTAGGCATCAGAGCTCTTGCCGGACTTGGTCTTCTTCTTCCCCCCGGGAGCTTCAGCGGCAAGTGTCCTTCGTTCTGCTGCAGCTGCTGCTTCCCGGTAGATCTTGTCGGCACAAATAAGAGCATCCTTCTTGTCGCCAGGGACAGAGATGACACTTATTGGGCCTGGCATTTTCAGTATGTTGTACGCATAGTGAGAGGCTGCCATAAACTTGGCGAGTGCTGGACGGCCAAGCATTCCATTGTAAGGTAATGGAAAATCGGCAACGTCAAACGTGACCCTCTCAGTCCTAAAGTTCAGCTCACTGCCAAATGTTACCGACAATGTGATCTTTCCCTTTGGCTTGCTCCTTCCCGGTTGATTCCTTGAAATGTGCCGGTCTCTTCGAGCTCGCTGTCGGGGATCTGGAGCTTCTGGAGCACCGCGGAGGAGATCAGGTTCAAGTCGGCCCCGCCGTCAACTAGCATCTTAGTGACCTTGAGGTTGTGGATTGTTGGTGAAACCAACATCGGCAAGCACCCGACCGCAGTTATGTGATCCGGGTGGTCCCCAATATCAAAGATGATAGGCGTGCTGGACCATTTCAGAGGCCTGCATGACTCGACGGGTGGTTCTGCTGCATTAACCTCCCTCATCCACTGCTTGAGCTGGTGGTGCGAGGCATGCATAGAAGCACCACCGTCAACGCACAGGACCTCTGTAGCTTTCTGGAACTCCTGCTCATCGGTCTCCTCATCATCCATATCTTCATCGTCGCCGTCATCTTCATCCTTGTCGCGGCCGCGAGGAGGTCTGTCTCCTTGCCGCTGCTTGGCCTTGCCGCGGCGTCCTCCTTGGCCGGGACGTTTCTTGCCGGATCCACCAGCTCCTTCCTGGGCTTTCTCCTTGTCGCGCCGCTCGTATTCAGCTTTCTGTTGCTCAACAAGCTGCTCGACCCTCTTGCAGTTCTGAAGATCATGGCCCTTGGTGCGGTGAATCTTGCAATACTGCTTGTTGGTGCCATCCTGCTTGTCAGCGACCGCCACCTCCGCGGCAACCTCCTTGCCGGAGTCACCGGCTTTGGTTTCCTTGGCGCCGCCACCCTTGCCGGACTGCTCAACAACTAGCACTTCTTTGCCTTTCCTCCTTCTGTTGTTCCGCCGCCGGGTTTTCCTTGTCGGGGCGGCATCTTCACTGTCAGATCCTCCCACTCCTATATTCTCTCCGGGGAGTCTCCTCCCTTCCTCAGCACGCGCGCACTTGTCGGCCAGTGCATATAACTCACTGACGTCCCTGATCTTGCACATCGCCATTTCCTCCCGCATCCTGCGGTTCCGCATGTTCTGATGGAACGCGCTGATCCCCGCGGCAGGGTGGACGTCTGGGATGTTGTGCTGCACGCTACTGAATCTCTGAATGTACTTGCGCAGGGGCTCTCCTTCCTTCTGGGCGAGCAAATGAAGATCACTCTCCTGGCCAATGGCTTGTGTCCGCCGGTAAAGGCGCCGACAAACTGATGGCACAGATCAGCCCAAGAGGATATGGAGTTGTCCGGCAAGTGCATGAGCCAGGATCTGACATTGGGCTTGAGCACCAGCGGGAAGTAGTTCGCAAGGATCTTGTCATCTCGTCCCCCGGCAGCTTGCACCGCAATGGTGTAGATGCTGAGGAACTCTGACGGATGCGTCTTGCCGTCGTACTTCTCCGGTATGTCTGGCTTGAAGTTCTTTGTACTGGGCCACTGGACTTGCCGCAGCTCACGAGTGAACGCAGGACAACCTACCGCGTACGGCAGATCGCCTGGTTCCTCTGGCGCATGCATGTCAACAGAGGGCCCAGCGCGCTTGTCGGATTGACGTCGCGCTTCTCTTCGGCGCTCGATGCGGGTTCGAGCGTCTTCTTGTTGTCGATCATGAAGAACTTGGCGCTGATCGCGACGAGCTCGTGGATCCGACGATGCAGTGGAGTCGCTGTCGAGGTGGATCCGACGAGTCGGCGATCTTGGTCTTCGGGGCGGTGATTGCATGGTAGTTGCACCTCCGCCCGTTTCATCGCCACCGGCTCGCGTCTGGCGGTCCTGCGGTGGCGGCGACGTGCTCGGCCGCCGTGGAGTGTCGCCATTGGCGTAGCCGATGAGATTCTGAATGGTGGCCCTCCATTCGTCGATCTTGTCCGACGTTGGAGGGTAATCTAAGAGAAGTTGAGCTCGCGCCAAAGCTTTTGCTGGAGTGGTGGGTGGTAGTGGCTGGCGGCGCGAGGAGCGGGACATGCTCGAACTTCTAACTATGTTAGAAGGAGCAGTATCCCGTCCAGGCGACCGTGCCCCGCTCGTGCCAGCATGCTGGCGTGCATGCTGGTCTTGAGCGCCCCGAGACCCACCAGCTTGGCCTTGGTCTATCATGCGCATGGTGCTGCGAGCGCCATGGTGCTGCTGATCTTGCGCCTCCTGAGAGTGGCGTGGAACATGTACAGTCGCCGAGGTTTGTGCAGCCTTGTCCTTGGACTTGGCAGCACTATGAGCACCCTCATCGACGGCTGTTCTTCCGCCGGCGTCCACTCCACCACTCGTTTGCTCCAACGGTGGCGGAAATGACGTGGACGGAGCGGTTGCTGCCAAAGTCTTCTTCTTCGGTGGCATGTTGATGAAGGGAATGAAGATCTAGCTTGTGTGAACACCGGATCAGGTTCACACAATCTCGACGACCACTACCTGGCGCGCCAAAGATGTCGGGGAAACTGATCCTCGAACACCTATGGGGCCGGCAGACCGGGCCCCTTTCGGTTCGGCGGGGGGCGGAGATCGCACGAAGAGCAGATCGAGGCGAGGCACACGAGCAGTTTACCCAGCTTCAGAGCTCTCCGGAGAGATAACACTCCTACTGCTGCTTGTCTGGTTGTATTATCTGGTGTTCTTGCTCTCCAAAGCAAGAGTGTGATGTTCTCTGGCTACCAATGGATCGAAGCAAACTGTCTGAGGCTTCGAACCTGTGAGCCGAACCCCTTCTACGTTGCGCATGGGCCTCCTTTTATACGCTAAAGGGGTCACCGACAGGTGGCAACGCAGAAGAGGGTAAAAACGTAAAAAGCGAGGTAGTTGATACAGTTGCTTGTACAGTGCACCCTACCTAACCCTGACGGCAGGGGACAAGGGCATTGAATGCCCGTCTAAGTCGCCCGAACAGTGCAGAAAAGGACCGTTAGGGGCGCCACCGTTCGCCACGATGGCGATCTTGTCAGCTTCGCATGCCACTGCGCACCGCTGGCTGCACAGCCTCCCGCCACGTACGCCCGGAGAGGCCCCCAGAGCGACACGTTGGTGGATGCGCTGGAGCGTGGACGCAGAGTGGCCGCCTGCCGCGGCAAGCGCCTTGCCGCTGTTGTTATCTTGTCGGGTCCGGAAGCTTGTCGCTCGCCGGGCTTTGAGGTACCTTGGTTTGTCTTCCCGGCAAGCTCCTCTTGCCGGGGCCTTGTTGCCTTGCCGGAGCGCGTGGCGCGTCGCGGCAAGTTCATTGGAGCGCCTAGGTTGGCCTTCCCGGCAAGCTCCTCTTGTCGAGGTCTTGTCTCCTTAGCCTAAATACTTTGTTCTTGGATGGCTCCAAGGGAACCTTGGGGGATCTTGGCGATCACCCGGCAAGCCTTTGCCGCGGGGTGCTGCAACTGCCCGTGCACAAGTTCGGGGTACTAGGATACCCCTAATCTAGTACACCGACACGCCCAGATTGCTCAAATCCCTAATTCGCCGCCAACCCTCGAATCGTCCCTCGTCTCATCTCTTTCCATACCGTTCCCCACCTCTGTGCCGGACGACGACGACGAAGACGACGGTTGTGCTTCACCACCGCACCGGAGCTACCTCATCTACGCCCTCGTCCACCGCACCGGGTGGTCCACCGACAACGTCGGCCGCCGCAACCGACGTGCCTCACAGACACCCAGTTCCACCGCGTCAGGTGCGCTTCACTGACGCCGTCTCCCAGCTCACCGTGGCTACTTCACCGAGCACATCATCGCATCTCCGCCCCCCGAGGCCGTTGGGCCTTCACCAACGGTCTCGTCCACCGCATCGTAGTGCTCCGCTGCCACTCAAGATCTGCATCCGTGCGCGGCTAGCCAACGCCAGCGCATCACCCTCACCGGCTCTGAAGTGACCCGCACTCTAGCTAGGCGAGCATGCCCAAACGCCGGCCCAAACAAGGTATCCACACATCACTCCCTTGTGTACTGTTCCGACGATATTTGGATATCCTTTCACTGCTCTCTTAGCTTACATGACTATGCAACTCTGACTTTAACTCTTATTTCTTCTAGAGATATCATCTGAAACAAGCAAATCCATTTTTAGCAAAGCATGATGGCGCTACGGGATCTGGTACACATCCTGCACACCCGTATAACCTTGTAAGTATCTGTCCCCCGGTACAACATCAAGGTCGATTCCTCTTATTTGATCAACCATTCGCCGTGTCAAAAATGCAGAGGTGGATGCAAGGAGCACAAGGCCTGCACATCCATGCAAGTGGTAACATGGACTTGTACATGGAACATCCCAAGCGCAAGCAGAGCTGCAGTGAGCCAATACAACGAGCTAGCGTAAGTCCCTGTATTTCATTTAATTTGTACTGGCATTCGTGTATGATTTGTGCGCAGTGGCTGATCCACGAATTCAAGTTACCAGGGGCGAACATTTAACTTAAAAAATACAAAGGCACTTGCACTCCGGAAATCAACATAACTTGAGAAATGTGAAGCTACATGCACTTTGAAAACCAGCTAATGATCCAAAGTAGTTCAGATTATAAGCACTAAATGATGCAAGCACCAAAAACACAAAATGCAACATGGTGTACAAGGACTACCAACATTGTCTGTACCTGCTTGAATTATTCGTTCTCTGGCTGAAAATATTGAAGTGTAATCGCACGTATAACCAGTGCGCAAACTGCATATCAATATATCTATCGTGCACAAGTATGCCAATAGTTTCAAACAACAGATTAGAAAAGTATTTATGCTATGTTGTCATGATACGAGGACTTTCTGGTAGATGGCCTCGACGTTTCCTCAAGATATGAAAATGCACTATAATTTGCTTATCATCAATGCCTGCAAATCTCTGTCTCTCTCAACATAGTAGATCATCATTAGACACTAAATCCTTCAATGAGCTTGCAAAATTCTTGCATTAGATCCCTCGTTAGACACTATATGTTCATCACCAGGAGCATGTAAAATGTTTGCATCAAATCCTTCATTAGCAGTCTGTTCATTAGACACTTTAGGCTCAAGAACAACATGAGCTTGTATGTTTGCACCGGAAACTTGACTAGATACATCAGATACAGTCAGTTCAGTATTGATTGGGGGAGTTATAAAATAAGTAGAAATTGGTTTCATTTTCTCATAGATTCCCAACATACAAGCAGTTTTACAAAACCGTCAGGTTTAACTATTGACCAGAAATTGAAGAGTTGAATTAGATATAATCAGTGATGTGATGTACCTGCTCGTTGCGCATTCTACTCTTGCAAGCTGCGACTGTCCGTTTGCACAAGCTCGATGCCATGCCCATGTTGCCGCCGTTGCCTCCCACGTAGGCTACACCCAGGGTTGGATCTTCATCTTCTTGTCCTTCCGTTTCGCTTGAAGCCCGGCGACCGCCCTCCAACGAGGGCGCGAGGAAGTGCTGTGTCGGTCTGTCCAGCGGCGGCTAGGTTAGGAGCGAACCAGATTGGAGGCTGGAGCAAATGAATTGGGATTTTTCCTGCTATCGATCGATATGGGAGGTGCTCGTTTGGGCCGCGAGCCTGCTATAGGGCCTGCCTTGCACTTATGTTATTGGCCCATCCAAATTGAAACATTTTTCTTCATTTTTTACATTGTCTGCTCGTGCGTTGGGATGAACAAAACTAGCGTGGGCCAACCTGGACGACTCAAACTAGGTGCACACTTTCCAGCCACTTGAGGCGGCCACCCATACGAGCCCCTATGGTGGCGTCACCCCTTTTTGCGTGTATGATTGGATAGTGAAAAATATTCCAGTGGCGCTTTTGATTTACCCACAGAATGGTTGAATTGCTTATTTCTATGAACTGAGTTCGCCAATAATGTGAAGGATGCCAGTCTTTTCATCCTATTGTAGATTGCTTAGATCTCGATATGCTAAAGTAATCGCATGAAATATACAGTAAAAGCCGGTGTGATGTGTTTGGCTACAACTAGTCTGACTACACGTACTCATATAACATATCAAGGACGCACCATCTTACCAGATTAACCATTCGACTTACCCATGCAGTGTGGGAAGAAAGAAGTATTGGGACTGCGTATCCAAGCAATTGATGCCATGGACTCCTTCGTACAACCTTGTAAGCGAAAAAGAAGTTGCAGTGTGCCTGCAAAGAACTAGCGTAAGTTTAGTTACCTACTTATCGCAATTTTTGTTAGCCACTTATTGCAAAATTGTTCAATTACGTTGCTTGGCTTAATTTAGTTTGCTACTGATTACATAATGGCACAGCCTGTTAATCATATTGTAGACTGCGCCTATCTATGTGTTTGATACTTACTGTTAAGAATTACATGTTTGCCTTAACTTAAATATCTACTTGTTTGTTTAACTGCTTTGCTGCTGTAACAACAAGTTACAATGATGTTAATAACTACTTTTCAGCATCCAATTGAAACTCTTTAATTACTTGTTTGTTTAACTGGTTTGCTATTATAACTCCCAGTTGAGATGTTTTGCTAACTTCAAGTTTTCTAAATCCAATCGGAACTTTAATGGCAAAACAGGTTAGCCCAAGATCAAAGAGCGAGGTCCCCATGGACGTTGCATCATCCCACAGAAGTGGCACCGGCCCAATCGTGCATTATGAATTGCCAACTGCTGATGCTCTAGAGGCTAAACTAGTGGTAGAAAGAGATTCGGCTTCTGCACTTAGAGATGAAGTTGACATGTTGAGGAAGCAAACAGCACAATCACAAGTAGTACTCAAGACAACCATTAAATATTTGGTGGATTTCAAAACGAAGCAAGCTGAGACTGACCAGATTGTTAAAGGTCCTGAAGGAAAAAAGGAGATTAAATTCCTACTTGGTAAATCATAGGTGAAATGTTCTTTCCATAGTTGAATAACCTTTGTGTTGTCTGTTCATGTAATCAATCAAACCATTTGTTTTAGAGATCATGTAATAATTGTTTTTTTGGTTTGTAATTTTATTTGAGCACAAGTCTGTATTAATTGATAAGACTCGGAGACATTTCATTTGGATTGTTGTGCCAGACCTACAAATATGCCAATCGGGCTGAATGTGCATTCAGCAATAGTAGTAGTATAGATGGACCATAAGTGGCATGCATCGGAAAGGGCCAAGGTGCTGGCTAAAAAAAGATGATGTTGTAGCCAAAAAAAAGTATAGCGGCCTGGCTTATGTATGTTAGTTGATATTATTGATCCATATACTCTATAAGTGTTTATATGTCTGTTAGTTCTGTACATTCTTGGTTGATTGACTTGGTATTTGAATCTTGATACATCGCTTGTGTACATATCTAAATGGGAGTACACATTATGCTGCGTGTGACATTTGAGTTGGACATGAAGTGCTCCAAATATTCGAATTCACCTTAAACTGGATTCTAATTTCTGAATTTGAGTATCAGCATTTGTAAACCATATTCATATATGACAGTGGAATACATCTTTGTCGTCCTTTTGAAGATATATAAAAACACATAGAATGATTTATAAAGATTCATATAGGAATACAAAATGGATTCGAATTTAGTTGTCAGGGTAAACGTGGATGCTTATTGTCCCAAAATTCGAAAGAAGCAGCAAAATGTCCACTCCCACGTCGGCTGCCCGAAGCCAAGTGTTTGGGAGATGGAAATTACTGTCTACCCATTACACAGACAATCCATCAGCCCGATTTCCACTACTCTAAATAGGGGTAGGTTAGTAACTTCAATTAGAGGTGACACGACCGCCTTTGAGCCCATTCCGACACGGTGGGCGTCAAACATGGGCGGCAAAACTCATTTGATTCAAGCTCGCCCGAAAGACCTCTGTTTCTCCCTCCATTACCCATTCATACACGGTGGGCGGAAAAACAAACTCGACTCGGCCGAAATCGATGTAGGCAAATATTTTCAATAGGGGCAGGTTTGTAACTTCACTCAGACGTGACACAACTGCCCTACCTGTCAGCCCCGTTCATACACCGTGGGCTCCAACCATGGGCACCAACCACCCTCTCCTCGCCCGAAATCACTCTGGGCAAATATTAGCGAGATGCGAGATTACCGTCCTATCCCCAACCGACGAGACGTCCAAATTTAAAACGGGGGATAAGTTCATAACTTTCCCATATTTCAGACAGGCGCGTCCCAAAAACATGGTTCCCTGTACCTCTCCCTCCATTTTCCCATTCATACACCGTTCGCGCTAGAACACCCCATCACCACACCAGCCTCTGTCCGCCACCCCATCCATCGCCGCCGTCCACCACCACATCCATCACCACCGTCCTCCACCATGCCGGAGTGCCTACCAAGACCGCATCACCCACTACTAGAGATGGACGTTTCTCATCCACGGCGACGGACCAATAGCCTTGCATGGCGTCCTCTCGCTTCATCGGTGCCGTCGTCCTCTTTGCCGGGGCCGCTCACACAACCTTCTCTTCCACCACAATGGGACTTATCCCCCGATGCACTCGTCTACCGTTGCAGATCTGCTTCAACACCACCGACAGCCATCGCACCCCCGATGCCTACACGGTGCCGCAAGAGAGGTGGCACTTCATATCTCCTCAACTTTTTGAGCTCAACCAGAAAAGAGATCTTAACTTGGTTACTCTACTTTCTTTTCAGCTCTTAGAATTTAGTTCTTAGTTCGAAGCAAACAATGGATGCTAAATATCATTTCTCCGATTTGCAGCTTCAAATCTGCCATGGCACAGCCATAATATGATTTAATTGATCATGCTTAGGGTTTAATTGATCATGTTGGTTCCGTGGTGGTTTCTTTAATAGAAATCAGAGGGGAAACCCTCTTTTGGTTAAAAATATGCTTAGAGTTTCCCCCTTTTATGATCACTATACGATCAGAATACGTGCTTCGTGTCATAATAACACTGCTCCACCCATCAAGCTAAACAAGCTTAGTTGTTCAAATACGAATCTGATATTATTAAAACAGAGTTGTTTAATTAGTCAGCTAAATGTTCCTAAATTAGTTCCAAAAATGCATGTTCGCCGCTCGGGTGTGTATCTCTACAGGGTGCCCACGGTGGGCCGGCCCACCCTAGGATTTTGGGTCGTCCCAGACCCCGATTCCCCAATGTTCTACGCGCGCTTCCGATCTCTTCTCACCCCCAGCTGCCTGCCTCGCCGGCGACTTGCCTTCCACGGACGGCATGACTCTAGGAGGAGACGCTGGACTAACAGGAGGCCAGGAGCCGCGCGCCCAACAGCGTCACCACTGCCCGCGCGCGCTGCCGTGCCTACCTTCCCAGTCCGTTCAGGGCTCAGGCGTGCAACACCCACCAAGCCAACCCGATTTATCCTGAGATACGTCCTCAACACTCAGCAGCCACTCCTCATCACCCATTTTCTAATTGATTCATTACTCATTAGGCAGGGCTGTCATTAGGGTTTGTTGTGTGCTCAGTGCTACCTACACTTAATGGTTCAGATGTATTTCAGTAATCCTTAGTACCTCTAAAGTTCACAGGGTTTTCAAAATTCCGGCCCTCGGAATAGATAATCTGACTACTTTTTATGTTTTCATGAATCAAACTTGGCATTAAGGGACTGCAATCAAGTCTGGATGCAATGCAATGCAAACGCTCTCCACCTATAGATTCATGCTCAGAATATGATCCTAACAGTGATTCTGAGCTAGAGGGAGACCTAAGTCAATGTAGCTCCCTAGTGGAGGAGTCAGAGGAAGATGCCCTATCTTATTCACCCATCAAGGTACTTGCTCTAACTTTCCAAGGTTACATTGCTTGCACATATCTTGCAACTGATGCTTTGCATTTCTTCTACTTTGTTGAACTGCCATTAGCTTAGTTTATACATCGTGTATGTGAATACGCCCTGCCTATCCATTTTAAGTACATATTCCATATGTCATCATACCATATTTATCCATTCAAATGTTGTTCTTGTGTATCAGACGTTCAAAAGGAAGAGGGCGATTGCTGATCGTGGAGGAGCACAAGCAAAGTATTTGGAAAAGGTAGTGGCACCTGATAAATCAAATAGCCCATGGGGTGTAGTTGCAATATCACATGACCCACAAAATACCCCAACTCTAGCAGACTCTAGCCCTACTACACTGGTCATTTCTGATGCCCCAACTCAGCAGACCCCAACTGCAGTAAACAGTATGATTATGCCAGTTGACATAGCACCAGCTGTACGACGCAAAACCCCCATTCCAGCAAAGAGTACACCAAATCCAGTTGCCAAATCCCTTTTCGAACCAGAGAGAGCCCCAATTGCAGCAAATAGGACCCCTATTCCATTTCTTGCCAGTTTAGAAGATGAAGCTTATGTTGTTGTCAAGAACTTTGTGCGCATCTTTCCTTCATGGAAAGATTATACCGCAGACACATAACAATTTCCAGTCTTCCTCCGCAACTTACGTGTAAGTAATGTACTAATGTTATTCATGGTCATTACTGCATATGTTTCTGCTGACAGAAGACACAAGATTTCATTCTTTTAAATAGGTGAGGAGCAAACTGGATTGTGATGACGAGCAAGGGTTGGTTGCGCTTTTCAAGCACTCGTTGATGAAGTATCATTCCTACCTGAGGCAAGCGCACTTCGATGGCAAGCCTGTGAATGAAATTTCTATAAAGTCTCCGGTGCTACATTTATCCGATGGTGACTTGAATAATCTTGTTACACATTGGTCTCGGCTATAGCGTAAGGTACTGTCTATGATATCACATCACAACTTGAACTACATTTCTGCATTTGCCTTAATGTCTCACTTGTACGAAAACTGTTAGCAGAAGAACATTCGTTCTCAAGGGACCACAGAATCTCGCAACTATACTGCACACTGCATTGCTCTTGTGAGTACCTCTTGCCCTCTATGACCATACTTAATTTCATAGATGTTTGATTATGTAGCATCACTGCACATGTTAGCCTCGTAATCGTCCATTTGGTGGACATTATAAGATCCATATGGACTCTTACATAAATTTAGAATCAACCCAATGCTTTTGAAGAGGTTTAGCTCTGCAGTCCTCTTGTAAGGACTGAACGTGGTCGATCACTGTACTTACATTAACAGCTACGCCCTCCGTCCCATAATATAAGAATGTTCTGTACAATACACCAGTGTTCAAAACACTCTTGTATTATGGGAAGAGGGATTGGTTCATTTTGTAGCATTCTGCATCTTATCTCCCTCGCCCACCATTTACTAAAAAAGATCAGATCTATATTTAATCTTACCAACAAGTAGAATACACAGACAATGCCAGTGCAGAAGTGTAGTCCATTGCTCTTGTCAGTACATTTTGTCCTGTAATGCTTGTACTTCCAGGGATTGGTAGTTGATTATGTAGCATCAATCTACATCTTATCTTCATTATCCTCTATCCCTTCCAGCATTACCATACCTATAATTACTCTCTACAAAATGTAGAGTACAGGCAATGCTTACGAAGAAGATTATGTGCTGAAATTCTTGAGTTATCCTTCCCTTGACATGGATAAGGGCATTATAAAGTCGGTGTTAACTGTTAATGTAAGTCAGTCCTTCTAAAGCCTTTATCCTCAATTGTTGTTTAATTTTCTCATACTCCCTATCGTTTACTGCTGTTTAGTTTGTTGTTTCTACCAAAATGCATGTTTGTAAGAACCGTAAGTTCCAAGTTTTACTTGTAAAACCAAATTCCTTATTCATACCATGCACATTACTTAATACTCCCTATATGTATGCTTGTTTCTGTGGATATATAATCCAGTGTGTTGTGAAGCAGCCCACGTTTGCACCTTGTCATCTCCTATTTTATCTTACTGATGTGTCTGATGATATGAACAACATGCCATGCACATTATCCAAAATAGATACAATGATTTTCTTTGCCCTTCTTCTATGCTTGTTATGTTGACATGGTAATCCTGTAGTGTGGTGAAGCTCCCCGCATTGTGAACAATGCCAAATTATGCTATAGATATTTTGAACTTACTCTTTATTTTCTAATTTGAAATTGGATAGAATTGACAGAGTAGTTATCATCTTTGTTTATACACGTGCAAAACATGTTATCTCTCTGCTTTGTTTCAGGGTGATATGCCTGATGGCATGCACAAGTCTGCTGAAGGTTGTGAGACAAACCCAACATATATTGCAGCAAAGAAGGCAAAACATCTTGAAGATAGCGAGACAACCCCAAAGTCTTGTCTTGATGCAGTGTTCAAGATACTTGAGACTAACAGTCAGACAAGCTCACAGAATTCGTTGTCTGAATCAGTTCGACTTCTTCATTCCCAAGTTCTAGCAGAAAGGCATTCTGCAACTCAACTTCGACTTGAAGTCCGATCTCTAAGAAAGATTGCGGAGAACACCAATCAGAACCTCATCGCTAAACAGCTACACCTGGAAGCTATGACCGACATGCTAGGCCGGTCTCACAGCCTTGCCCAACAGCTTGCGCAGCAGTTCCCCCACAAGGCTAACCTTTCTTGAACTGTCTTGGAAGTGGTCTCGGTTGAGTATTATTTTGTAATGCTGCAATGGTGCCCAGTTTTTGTAATCTGCTTCTTCGTTGCGCTTTATGATCACTGGTGGCGAACTTCGATGCTCAGTGGATGTAATATACCTTAAATCATTTATTGTATAGTGTAGGTTTATTCTTAGTTACTATGCCATAATTTCTTTATTGTATAGAGTAGGTTTGTTCTTAATTCCTACTAGTTACTACCATCATTCGCTATCTAAAAAAATTAGATGTAGTCGATCGGACCGAAACATTCGACTCTAACGGGCTAGGTATTTAGCGGGCCTGAAACATGCCGAACAGCTCACGGGCCGGTAGTAGCCCAAAATGAACCCCGGCCCATGATTGTGCGAATCAAATCACGGGCTTTTAATAGGCCAAAATTGTCTCGGTCCTTGTTTGGCCCAATCAGATATCGGCTGCAAGCAGGCCGAATGCAAACCGGGCCATAGTTAGGCCCAACTATATGACGGGCTTTTAACATGCCGAAATTAATATAGGGCCGAAATGTTAAACGGGCCCTTAACAGGCCAAAACTAATATTAGGCCGAATTACTAAGTGGGCCTTTAGCAAGTGGGCCCAAAAGCATAGTGTCCAGTTGACGGGCCAAATCTGATATGGGCCATAATTGAGCCCAAAGCCTCTTAAAGGGCCGGACCTGATCTAGCCCGTAATTTGGCCCAAAATGTGGTAGGCTTTTAAAGGGCTGGATCTCATATGGGCCACTATTAGGCCCAGAGCATGGAAGGCCATTAATGGACCGGATCAAATATGGGCTGGCATTTGGCCCAAAACATGGCAGCCAGTTAATGGGCCGGCCTACTAGGGTCCTCAAAATCTTGTGGGCCTACAGCTGGGCCGGCCCATTAATGTCAGCGAAATCTCGTGGGCCTTTAGCTAGGCCGGCCCATTATGATCCGCAAGAATCTTGTGGGCCTTTACCTGGGCCGGCCCATTATGGCACACAAAAATCTTGTGGGCCTTTACCTGGGCCGACCCATTATGGCCCGCAAAATCTTGTGGGCCTTTAGCTGGGCCAGCCCATTATGGTCCGCAAAATCTCGTGGGCCTTTAGCTGGGCCGGCCCATTATGGTCCGCAAAATCTTATGGGCCTTCAGTTGGGCCGGCCCATTTAAACTTGATGGGCCGGTCCACATGTCAACATATCATAGGCGTGTCTCGCCCATTTGATGAGTGACACCTGTGCCAACGCGGGCCTGACACGTGTCTCCTCCAGCCAATGATGATTTTACATGTGGAAAATCCCCATTGGTCGGGGCTGTTAATGGGTTATCGGATCCAACACCCGACCCGATAGCTTAACGGTGTTTCGTTACGGTGGATGCCACGTGTCGGTCACCCTTGATGAAAGCACTTCTGTGACGCGCGATGTATCATCATGGAAGTGGACACTTCCGTGATGATAATTTTGGTATGTCATGGAACACTTCTACGATAGCACAGGCATGACTATCTTGATTCTGTCATAAATTTGTCATGGATGTACATGCATGACAAAAAACGCGACCTACTCTGACAAACACGTATCATCATGGAAGTGTATTTTTTTGTAGTGAAGAGCCCCGCAGGCCTAGCAACCTGTAGCTTCTCCAGTAGAAGGAAGGAGAAACTCTTCGTAAGTATTTACATAGAATCAGTAAGGTTCATACAAATATTCCAAATACCCATCCGGCAGCTATTATAGCTGTCGGGGAAACTGATCCACCAACACCTATTGGGACCGGGCCCCTTTCGGTTCGGAGGGGGGCGGAGGCCGCGCAAAGAGCGGATCGAGGCAGTACACGCGAGCAGTTTTACCCAGCTTCGGGCCGCACGGATGCGTAAAACCTTACTGCTGCTTGTTTGTGTGTATTGAATTCTTGCTCAGGAGCGATGGACGCTGCCAGACCGAGCGTGAGAGTGTTCCTGATGTTTTGAATGAGCCGAACCCCCTCTACGTTGCGCTTGGGCCTCCTTTTATACTTTCAAGGGGTCACCGACAGGTGGCAACGTAGACTAGAAGGGTAAAAATGGAAAAGGATGCGGTAGGTGCAGCTACCGCTACTGTGGACATAGTGCACCCTACCTAATTCTGACGGCAGGGGACAAGGTCATTGAATGCCTGTCTGAGTTGCCTAAACAGTGCAAAAAGTGACCATTAGGAGCGCCACCGTTTGCCACGATGGCCTTCTCTTCATCTCCGCTTGCCACCGCGTACCCCTGGCTGCACAGGCTCCCGCCACGCGCCCCTGAGGAAGCCTCATGGTGACACGCGGGTGGGTGCGCTGGAGCGTGGGTACAGAGTGGCAGCGGGCCCCCGGCGAGTACCTTGTCGGGGTCGTCGTCTTGTCGAGTCCAGAAGCTTGTCGCTCACCCGACCTTGCCGGGACGTGCGGTGCATCGCGGCAAGTTTCTTGAAGTGCCGTGGTTGGCCTTCCCGGCAAGCTCCTCTTGCCGGGGCCTTGTCTCTGTCCTCCCTAGCAGGGCAGGATGTTCCTTGCCGGGAAGGTGGCTTGAGTCTTGCTTGCCGATGTAGCGCTTGTCGACGAAGATGGATCCTCTTTAGTGTAATTGCATACAGTCGTGGCCCATGCTCGGCGGTTAGTGTAGCCCTGGTTTTCACTACACCGACAGTAGCCCCCGGGCCCGGCTGCAGCGGAGAACTTCATGAATTCGACGCTGGAGACGGGACCAAGCTTGGCATGGGCCATGGTTGTTCTTGCACTCAAAGGAGCTACAAACCCCCGAGCCTACTTCCATGGAAATTTTCTGGCAGAGAACTCTATAGATCTCGATGCCAGCGTGTGGCTTTGTTTCCTTTCTTGCTCCCGGCAAGGCTGTTGCTGGGGAGTCTTATGTTTCTCACGGAGACTTTTGACGTTCTCGACGCCGGCTTCCGGCAAGCTCATCGCCAGGAAGGCTTTAATCTTCAGCAGAGAACTTTGACGATCTCGATGCCGGCTTCCGGAAAGCTTGTTGTCGAGAAGGCTTTTATCTTCGGTAGAGAACTTTGACGTTCTCGATGCCGGCTTCCGGCAAGCTTGTTGCCGGGAAGGCTTTTATCTTCGGCGGAGAACTTTGACGTTCTCGATGCCAGCTTCCGGCAAGCTTGTTGCCGGGAAGGCTTTTATCTTCGGCAGAGAACTTTGACGTTCTCGATGCCAGCTTCCGGCAAGCTTGTTGCCGGGAAGGCTTTTATCTTCGGCAGAGAACTTTGACGTTCTCGATGCCGGCTTCCGGCAAGCTTGTTGCCGGGAAGGCTTTTATCTTCGGCAGAGAACTTTGACGTTCTCGATGCCAGCTTCCGGCAAGCTTGTTGCCGGGAAGGCTTTTATCTTCGGCAGAGAACTTTGACGTTCTCGATGCCGCCTTCCGGCAAGCTTGTTGCCGGGAAGGCTTTTATCTTCGGCAGAGAACTTTGACGTTCTCGATGCCAGCTTCCGGCAAGCTTGTTGCCGGGAAGGCTTTTATCTTCGGCAGAGAACTTTGACTTTCTCGATGCCGGCTTCCGGCAAGCTTGTTGCCGGGAAGGCTTATGGCAAAGAACTTCGTCGTCCTTGACACCAAGAAGATTGGTCCTAAGGGCGTTGCCAGCCCCCGAGCCATAACTGTGTTTAAACATGACAAGTGATTAGCATCTGAAGTGCACTTAACTCACTTGCAAATTTTGACTTCTGCTACATATTCCCTATGCCTGCTGGAATGCTTTCCGGTGCGTACGATCCAGCCAGCAGCGCTTGAGGGAACGGGCCCTTAGCGACTATTCGGGAACGTTGCCTCCCAGAAAGGTTTACCTTCTTGGCTCTAGCGCAACCGCACAAGTTGCCGAGCGGACTCGAGGCAACATGGAGCGCAACTAGCCCCGAGAAGGTTCCATGGCATACAGGTCTATGCAGAAATCTCAAATAAATAGTGCACGCTATCTTCCTGTTCAACCTCTCTTTGTACGTCCACCCTACGCTTTTAGGGAACTTGTCGGCGCAGGCACCTTTATCCGCGAGCGCTGAGTGCGGGACGTCAGCAGCCTGCTGGCAGTGCCGCTACCGACAAGAGACCTTGTCACAACTAGTTGTAGCTCACTTAAGTTGTTGAGCGGACTCGAAACAAAATAAGGGCGCAACTAGTTACGAGTTGGTTCCTCCGCGCACAGGTTTTCCATACAAAGAACAAGATCTCCGAGGCGGATAACCTTATATAGAAAGGAAATATCTAAAGTTTCGCATGACTTAGCTTTTTTGTTGCCGCACTGGCGTCGTTCTTTTGGTCGCCTGCTTCTTAGGAGCCATGGCAATGAAGAACAGCTGACGTGGACGGAACGGCTGCCGCCGAAGCCTTCTTCTTCGGTGGCATGTCGATGAAGAAGATGAAGATCTAGCTCGTGTGAACGTCGGATCAGGTTCACACAACCTCGACGCCCCCCTACCTGGCGTGACAAAAGATGTCGGGGAAACTGATCCACCAACACCTATGAGGACCGGGCCCCTTTCGGTTTGGAGGGGGCGGAGGCCGCGCAAAGAGCGGATCGAGGCAGTACACGCGAGCAGTTTTACCCAGCTTCGGGCCGCACGGATGCGTAAAACCCTACTGCTGCTTGTTTGTGTGTATTGAATTCTTGCTCAGGAGCGATGGACACTGCCGGACCGAGCGTGAGAGTGTTCCTGATGTTTCGAATGAGCCGAACCCCCTCTACGTTGCGCTTGGGCCTCCTTTTATACTTTCAAGGGGTCACCGACAGGTGGCAACGTAGACTAGAAGGGTAAAAATGGAAAAGGATGCGGTAGGTGCAGCTACCGCTACTGTGGACACAGTGCACCCTACCTAATTCTGACGGCAGGTGACAAGGTCATTGAATGCCCGTCTGAGTTGCCTAAACAGTGCAAAAAGTGACCGTTAGGAGCGCCACCGTTTGCCACGATGGCCTTCTCTTCATCTCCGCTTGCCACCGCGTACCCCTGGCTGCACAGGCTCCCGCCACGCGCCCCTAAGGAAGCCTCATGGCGACACGCGGGTGGGTGCGCTGGAGCATAGGTACAGAGTGGCAGCGGGCCCCCGGCGAGTACCTTGTCGGGGTCGTCGTCTTGTCGAGTCCAGAAGCTTGTCGCTCACCGGACCTTGCCGGGACATGCGGTGCATCGCGGCAAGTTTCTTGAAGTGCCGTGGTTGGCCTTCCCGGCAAGCTCCTCTTGCCGGGGCCTTGTCTCTGTCCTCCCTAGCAGGGCAGGATGTTCCTTGCCGGGAAGGTGGCTTGAGTCTTGCTTGCCGATGTAGCGCTTGTCGGCGATGATGGATCCTCTTTAGTGTAATTGTATACAGTCGTGGCCCATGCTCGGCGGTTAGTGTAGCCCTGGTTTTCACTACACCGACAATAGCCGCTTTCCATTCCAATGTGAGCAACCACTGAATTCGTTCCAAACTGAACGTGTGGTTGCCCAAGAATGTGAAAGAACTATATACGCTAACAAATGTGCCTGGATGGAAGAAGGAAGGAAGTTGCCCGGAGAGGCAGATTTCATTAATGTTGACTAAGAGGATGAGGATGAATCAACCAGTCAGAGGAAGGGCAATAAGCGCAGTAAGAAGCCAAGAGATAAGGCAGTGATGACTGTAGAAGATTCGAGCACACCTAGTACCGGCAAGAAGGCCAAAGCTGAGGCCCCCAACAAGGAAGCTGCCGCGTTCACTTCCTTCTAGGAAGCTGCGGCCACGGAAAAAGTTGAGAAAGGTGATGGGCCGTACTGCATGATCCATCGGACAAAGGGCCACGACCTTCAGGAGTGTTATCAAGTTGAGCAGCTTGTCAAGAAGCAGAGAGCTGAGTATGATAAGCATGACAAGGAGAAAGGTCAGAATGCTGCTGGCTGTATGGGCCGGGGTGGTGAAGTGAATCGCCTCGACAAACCCTTTCGGAACCAAGGAAAACCCGCCAGGGGGTAAGAGAAGGAAACATGTGATGATGTCAGTGATGGAGGGGATGAGGAGGAAACCAGTGAGCAGGAATTTCGGAAGGCCACTGATGCCCTATGCATTAATGGGAGTGCGTCTTTGCACTCCTCTCATTGCCAACTCAAGCAATGGGCACGCGAAGTCAATGTTGTGGAACTAGCACCAGAGGCCCGGAAACTGCTCAAGTGGTTCCGCATGCCCATCATTTTTGACGAAGAGGATCACCCTGATCGCACCACTGCGGTGGGGTGTTTGCTATTATTTGTCTCCCCAACAATTCGCAACCTCAAGGTCACAAAGATGCTGGTGGACGGCGGGGCCGGATTGAATCTGATTTCCCCAGCAGTTATGAGCAAGCTTTATATAGGAGAAGAGGAGCTAAAGGCCACTGGCACATTTCAAGGAGTTAATCCCGGCAAGAGTCATTCTAATGGGAAGATTACGTTGCCAGTGACATTTGGGGGAGAGCTGAACTTTCGGACTGAGAAGATTGTGTTTGATGTGGTTGATCTCCCCCTGACGTACAGCGAGATTCTTGGACGACCAGCCCTGGCCAAGTTCATGGAAGCATCCCACTATGCTTACAACACACTAAAAATGCCTGGGCCATTGGGAGTCCTCAATATCCCGTTAGATGAGAAGGATGCAATTATCTGTGTGGATAAGATGTATCGGGATGCATTCGTAGTAGAGGCCACGCCAGCAGGAGTTCCCGCCAAGGAAAGCAAAGGAAAGAAGAGGGATTGTAGGGCCTCCGGCATGGAGTTCGGAAAGTGTGCCCCTCCGAGTGCATGACACCCGTTGACGACATGTCGGAGTGTTCCAACAGCAAGAGATCCAAGATTACTGCACCCCAAGTGAAGGAGGTCCTAGTAGGGCTGGCTGGCGTTGATAGTACTTTCACTATATGTGCCACCCTCGATGACAAATAGGAAAGCGCGCTCGTTTCCTTCCTGCGGGCGAATATCGATGTGTTTTCTTGGCAACCATATGATATCCCCGGTGTTCCCAGGGAGGTAATTGAGAACCACCTTGTTGTCTTCCCACATGCCCGACCCGTCAAGCGGAAAGTACGGAAGCAGGCCTTGGAGAGGCATCAGTTCATTGTCGAAGAGATCAAGAAGCTAGAGGCAGCTGGTTTGGTCAGAGGAGTACTGCATCCTACATGGTTGGCAAATCCAATAGTGGTCTGGAAGGCTAATGGGAAGTGGAGGCTCTGCATTGATTTCACAGACATCAACAAGGTTTGACCGAAGGACCCATTTCCCTTGCCGCGCATCGACCAGATCGTGGATTTCACTTCGGGATGTGATTTGCTCTCCTTCCTAGATGCATACTCAGCATATCATCAGATCTTCATGTCAGAGGAAGATGAAGAGAAGACATCATTTATCACTCCATGTGGTACGTACTACTTTGTCCGCATGCCGTTTGGATTAAAGAGTGCGGGTCCACTTTTGCAAGGGTAGTCCAGATCAGTTGTGAGCCACAGTTGCACAGAAATATGGAAGCCTATATGGATGATATCGTGGTCAAAACCAAGGATAAGGCCACCCTTATCCAGGATTTGGAATAGACATTTGCCAATTTGCGCAACATCAATCTGAAGCTTAACCCAGAGAAGTGTGTATTTGGTGTTCCCTCCCGCAAGCTACTTGGGTTCTTCGTGTCCCATCAGGGGATCGAAGCCAACCTCGACAAGATCAAGGCCATTGAGCAGATCCAAGTGCCAAGGACAGTTAAGGATGTGAGGCGCTTGACGGGATGCGTTGCTGCGCTCAGCAGATTCATCTCCATGTCTGCTGAGTGTGCTCTGCCTTCTTCAAGGTATCAAAGAAAGCGGGGTCTATGAAGTGGACCCCGGAAGCAGATGCAGCTTTGCAGGAATTGGAAGCCTACCTATCATCTATGCCTACCTTGGTTGCACCCAAACCCCAAGAACCCTTGTTACTTTACTTGGCGGCAACCAACCAAGTGGTCAGTGCGGCTTTGGTAGCGCAGCAAGAGGTGGATGAGGCAGAAAGTGGCCAGATCATCATAGAGTCAGAACAGGATCAGGACAGCAATGGCCACGACAGCGAGAGCAACCCCAAGGATGTGGCAAGGAATAAAGTGGTGCAATGCCCAGTGTACTTCGCCAGCTCCTTGTTGCAAGGGGCTGGGTCGAGGTACTCTAGCGTGCAAGAGTAAATCTTTGGTCTCATTATGGCCTCAAGGAAACTGTGCCACTACTTCCAAGCCCATGAGATCATGGTTGTCACTCGTTTCCCGGTGCAAAGGATACTCCAAAACCCTAAGGCAACTGGCATAATAGTGGAATGGGTTTTGGAGTTATCCAGCTCTAGTTTGATGTTTGAGAGCACTTTAACTATTCGGAGCAGGGCATTGGCAGAGTTTATTGCAGAATGGACGCCAACCCCTGATGAGGAAAGGAGAGAGACAACTCTCCCCGGCAAGGAATCACCCCAAGAATGGATCATGAATTTTGATGGTGCTTTTTCCCTACAAGGTGCAGGGGCTAGCGTGCTTCTTGTTGGCCCCTACGGGGAGCACTTGAATTACGTCGTCCAGATGCACTTTGCCTAAGAAGAAGCCACCAACAATACAATAGAGTATGAAGGGCTCCTTGCCGGGCTCAGGATTGCAGTAGAATTGGGAATTAAGAAGCTAATTATTCGAGGAGATTCACAGCTCGTGGTGAGACAAGTCAACAAGGATTACCAAAGCCCATTAATGCAAGCATACGTCGAGGAAGTAAGGAGATTGGAGGAGCACTTTGACGGGTTCCAAACAGAGCATGTACTTTCGGATTTCGGGTTCCGGCAGACCCTTGAGGTTCGAACACTGGGGTGCGCGCGGAGATTTCGCCTCCCTAGCTGCACTCCTCCGCCTTACTAGGATCTAAACTAAGGAAATAACAACACAAGAGACACAGGGTTTATACTGGTTCGGGCCACTGTTGTGGTGTAATACCCTACTCTAGTGTGTGGGGTGGTGGATTGCCTCTTGGGCTGATGATGATGAACAATACAAGGAGGAACAGCCTCGCGAGGGTTTGCTCTTGGCTGGGGCGATGAACTGCTAGGAGGAGCTCAGTCACCCCTCTGTCTCTCTCTCTACCTGATCTTCTCTACCTTTCCAACTCTATAGCCAACTCTTTCTTCCCAGCCTCTCTTTGCTCTGTGGGTGGCTGGTCCTATTTATAGAGGCCCTGGTCCTCTTCCCAAATATCAAGCGGGAAGGGAGCCAACAATGGCAGGCTAATTTGAAGGGGGGTAGCTAGTATCAACTATCCTGACAAAAGCAGTCTTCGCCTGTGCAAAGCCCTGGTGATGACGCCGTCTTGGGCTCCACGGTGACCTCCGTCTCGTGGTTCTCCTGGTATTGGTCTCGTTGCACCGAAATGGCAACCTTTGCCTGATGCCTCGGTACTACGCGGCTGCGCTTGCCCCCTTTGCACTAAAGAGGAAGGGAGGACGCTGCACGGGATGGCACCCGCCTGGCGCCCCCGGTCGTCATGGCTTGCGTCACGGGCACCTCGTGAGATACCCCGCCTTGATCTCTCCGCCTCCTCGTGAGCCAGCCTAACGAGGCCGCGCCTAAGGAAGCTCCGCGTCGTCTGCCCCGCGAGGCTTGGCCCCTCACGAGGATCTTGGGTTTGTGTTGGTGAAGATGGGCCGCGCTGGGCCCCCCTTTGAGCCACGCCGCAGGCCGCAGGCAGGCAAGTCTGGGGACCCCCGTTCCCAGAATGTCGACAGTAGCCCCCGGGCCCAAGGCGCGCCCGGACTTGGCCATGCTGGGAGGCAGAAGGGCAAGAGCGAAGCGACGCGGGCCCTAACAGCCTGCGGCCTTGGGCGCCGCGTGGCAGTTGATTGGACATGGGCGTCTCCACTTCCCCATGGCGCCTCGGCAACTGCACGGATTGGACAAGTCCCTGCATGCAACGCGGGTCATAATTATCTGCGATCGTGGGGGCCGTTGGTTGGCCATCGCCAGCTATAAGTATGGACATGGACCGGCGCGCGCCCTTCCAGTTCATCCCTCCTTGCTTCTCCTTTTCTTCATGGCCCCGTCAAGGAGGTTCTCGGCCGCAGAGAAGGGGAAGGCTCACCAGGTTGAGCTTGCCTCTACCCCACCCAAGCGCGGCCGAGGGCGCCCTCGTAAACATCATGTGGCCACCATGGTGGCTCCCCGCGGCCGTGGAGGCGATCTTCAGCAAAATGACGGGCGGATTGCTGCGGCCGGGGGGCGCGCTCCGGCTGCGCGTCCCCCTAGGCCGCGCTTTCGCGCTGCTGAAGTGCTGCCGGAGTTCGTCGTGTGGTCGGCGGGGCCGACCAGCACCCGGCTTCCACTTCCTCGCTTCCTCCTTGGAGAGCTCCCGGTCGGCGCCCCGGGCGGCCTCTAGCTCCAGGCCGACGACTGCTGCAGCCGGGCCTCATGGGTCTCACTGGAGGTCTCCGCAGCCGGGAGCCTGTTCCTGGCCCGCGGTTGGCAGACGTTTGCCCGCGCGCGTGGCCTGAGCCATCGGTGCACCCTACACTTCAAGTTCGACGGCGATGCCACCCTCTATGTGAGGGTCTTTGGGGAAGATGGTTGCCACGCTGGGTGTTGCCCCGAGGGTGACGACCGCGGCTGGGAACCCAGCTCCGGCGATGATGGAGAGGGCAGCGCTCGCGCGGCTGGCGGCGCTCAGGGTTCCTCAAGCTTCTCCGGTTCTTCTTCGGGCGGCGACTCTTCTAGCGGTGGCCGCGGTCAGCCTCCACGCCGTCGTATCTGCTTGGGGGGTGGCAACGTGTCCGCCCGCCCTCGCGCCCCGGTGAAGCGTGAGAGGGAGTCCGCCTGAGCTCCGGAGGCAGCTCGGGCCTTCCCTGCGGGCCGGTGTGAGGCGAGCCGCACCAGATTTGTTCTTTCTTTTCCTTTTTCCCGCGTAACAAAGACAATAGTGTGGAGCCCCGCGGGGGCGTGTTTGGGTTATTGCTGTTAATCATCGTTTTGCTTTCGTTACCGTACCTTCCGGCTACGTGCCTGAGCGTGGATAGTTCCCGGCCCCGGCCATGGGGGGCGGCGACCGACCCAGGCCCTTTGTTTGTGTCACGGTGCCTGTGAGGCACAGACTGGAGGGGTGCTCCTGTAAGGGGCCCAGGCCGCGAATTCTTTGAGTGACTAAGATAGGAACACTCGCGAGGGTGCTCAGCTACCCTCCTCGCAAGGCCTTGCACAAGAGAAGTCGAGGCAGGAGAGTGAAAAGTCGAAGAACCACAAGCCAAAGACGGCAACAACTTCAATAAAACTTCGAATGAGAATGAACAAGCCAACTGCGGAAAGCAAATGAAAAGCCCGACGTCTCCTCACCAGCGCGGAGCTAAGTGCTCCCACTGGGCGTGGGAGGGAGCCCAGGGCCTGAGGCCGGTGCTCTTGAGACTCCGGGGCGTGTACACCCCCAACTCATTATGATGTGAGAGTGTCACGGGCGGCGAGCTTCACAGGCGTTGGCCTTGTTCACAGGCTCCGGGCCTTTTCCAAAACGCGATAGCTTCATAGGCATTCGCCTTCTTCACAGGCTCCGGGCCTTTTCCAAAACGCGATAGCTTCACAGGCATTCTCCTTCTTCACAGGCTTTGGGCCTTTTCCAAAACGCGATAGTTTCACAGGCATTCGCCTTCTTCATAGGCACCAGGCCTTTTCCAAAACGCGATAGCTTCACAGGCATTCGCCTTCTTCACAGGCTCCGGGCCTTTTCCAAAATGCGATAGCTTCACAGGCATTCGCCTTCTTCACAGGCTCCGGGCCTTTTCAGGGGTAGAACCTTCGGAGGTGCTGGATGTTCCATGCATTCTGGACTGGCACCCCTCCTGAGTATCCAAGCGCACGGAGCCGGGCCTGGAAACATGAACAACTTTGAACGGGCCCTCCCACATGGGAGAGAGCTTGCGCAGCCCCTCCCTGGAGAGAACCTGCCTGAGGACGAGGTCTCCTACCTCGAGAGTTCTGGGGCGGATGTTGCGGCAGTGATATCGCCGCAGTGCTTGTTGGTACCTCGCTGATCGTAGTGCAGCTTCTCGGTGACGTTCCTCCCCCAGCACGAGGTGCAACCCCTGCATGGCGTCCTGCTGCGCCTTGTCAAACGCCAAGACCCGCGCGGAGCGACGTCTGACCTCGTGAGGGAGGACCGCTTCGGCTCCATAGACCAGGAAGAACGGGGTCTCTCTAGTCGGCTTGGTCGCGGTTGTGCGGATGGACCACAACACGGACTGAAGCTTGTCGTACCAACCTCTGCCGCAGGCCTCCAGCTTCTTCTTGAACGTCCTGGTCTGGAGGCCCCTCAGGACCTCCGCGTTGGCTCGCTCGGCCTGGCCGTTGCTTCAGGGGTGCGCCACCGAAGCGTAGCATATCTGCGTTCCAAGGTTAGCACAGTATGTTTTGAAGAGGTTACTGGTAAACTATGAACCGTTGTCCGTGATGATGCGATTCGGCACCCCGAACTGGCTCACGATGCCCTTGATGAACTTGACCGCGGAACCCGCGGGAATGGTGCAGACAGCCTCTACTTCAGCCCACATGGTGAACTTGTCCACGGCGATGTAGAGGTAGCGGTAGCCCCCAGGCGCCCGAGGAAACGGGCGCAAGATATCCAGCCCCCAGACTACAAATGTCCATGAAAGGGGTATAGTCTGCAAGCCTCCTGCTGGCTGATGGATCTGCTTGGCGTGGAACTGGCAGGCTTCACAAGCTTTCACTAGTTCGACGGCGTCATTGAGTGTGGTGGGCCAATAAAACCCACTGCGGAACGCCTTGCCGACGAGGGTCCGTGATGATGAATGATGTCCACAATCTCCGCGGTGTATATCTTCCAGCAGTTCCTTCCCTTGCTCCCTGGAGATGCAGCACAGGGCATCTTTTGGCCGCCTCCGGTAGAGCTCTCCATCCTTGATGCACTATGCCGTGGCCTGGCGTGCCACTCACTCCGCTTCCTCCTCCTTCTCCGGCAGGGTCCCTTGCGTTAGGTAACTCTGGAGCTCCGCGATCCAACATCCCTCCTGAGGTTCCATCGTCAGGAGCAGACGTGCTCCTGAGGCCGGGCCACAGGCCGGAGCCCCTGAGGCAGGTGGCTAGGGGAGCTCCTCCTGGGGCTGAGCCATGTTCGATAACGACGGTAGGGCTGATGGCCTTAAGAGCCGCTCCTCGAAAACGTCAGGCTCCTGAGGTAACCGCCTGGACGCCCGTTTGGCGATGTCGTCGGCCTCTTGATTGGTGCCATGGGGCACATGCTGCAACTCCAACCCCCAGAACTGCTTCTCCATCTTGCGGACCTCCGCTAGGTAGGCTTCCATGTGCTCATCCTTCGGCTCGTACACCTTGTTGGAGAAATTGACAAGGAGCTGCGAATCGCCCTTGATGGTCAGGCGTTTCACCCCCAGGGCAGCCGCGGCCTTCAAGACCGCTATTAAACCTTCATACTCTGCTATGTTGTTGGAGACCTTTTCACCTTGCTGGAAACAGAGCTGCACGGCGTAATAGAGCTTGTCCTGAGCGGGCGATATAAGCACCGCCCCAGCCCCAGCGCCATGCCTGGAGAACGCCCCATTGAAATACATGACCCAGCCTTCTGGCGCCTCGCTTCCCGAGGACAGGAACCGATCCTCGTTGGCCTTGAGGCCTGGCGCCTCCATCCATTCTGCCACAAAATCCGCCAACGCAGCTCCCTTGATGACTCTGGTCGTGCTGAATTCGAGCTGAAATGCTTGCAGTTCTATGTTCCACTCAGCTACCCTTCTAGCTGAATTAGGGCTCCTGAGTACTCTCTCCAGGGGGTATGACGAGACGACCTTGATGGGGTGACCCTGAAAATAGTGCCGTAGCTTGCGCGAGGCCATCAGTAGCGCGAGGAGGAGTTTCTGAGGCATGGGGTACCGTGCCCTTGCATCCCGTAGCACCGTGCTGACGAAGTACACTAGGTGCTCAACGAGGTGGAGTGCGTCAGTGCTGGTGGCTCCCTTCGGAGACCATGGCGCCTCTTGAGGCAATCAGGCCTCCTGAGACTGGCCATATGGAAGAGGGGCCTCTTCCGCCTCTGGTGCGCCCCTCTGTGGCGGCTGATCCTCCTTAGCCGCGGTGGCGGTTTCTGTAGGCCTTCCTTGTCCCTGTTATGCCTTGTCCCGGGCTGCTGCCGCGGTTTTGATTCAGCGCTCCTCTCTGACTGCAACCAAGGCTGCGCTGGCGGAGTAGGGAGTGGCGGCGAGGTAAAGCACTAGGGGCTCTTGAGGGCGCGGTGCCACAATGACCGGTGGGCTGGTCAGGTATCTCTTGAGATTCTGGAACGCCTTGTCGGCCTCTTCAGTCCACTCGAAGGGCCCCCTTTTCTTCATTAGCTGGAAGAAGGGCAGTGCTCGTTCCCCCAACTTGGGGATGAAGCGCCCTAGCGCGGTCATGCGCCCCGTGAGCTTCTGCATTTCTCTGATGGTCTTTGGCGGGCTCATGTCTTCCACCGCCTTGACCTTCTCCGGCTTAGCCTCGATGCCTCGGTGGGACACGATGAAACCCAAGAGCTTGCCCGAGGGGACTCCGAACACACACTTCTCTGGGTTGAGCCGTAGGTTCACTGCATTGAGGCTCGCGAAGGTTTCCTCCAAGTCTTGTATCAAGGTCCCGGCCTCCCGAGACTTTACCACAATGTCATCGACGTAAGCTTCAACATTCTTCCCGAGCTGCGGGCCCAAGGTGATGTGCATCAGCCGCTGGAAGGTCGCCCCTGCGTTACGCAGCCCGAATGGCATGCATGTGTAGCAGTACACCCCACACAGGGTTAGGAAGGCTGTCTTCTCGACGTCTTCTACCGCCATCTTGATCTGGTGATACCCAGAGAAGGCATCCAAGAAGCATAACAGGTCGCATTCCATAGTGGAATCGACGATCTGGTCGATGCGGGGGAGCGGGAGTGGATCTTGCGGGCATGCTTTGTTGGGGTTGGTGAAGTCGACACACATGCGCTCCTTCCCTCCCTTCTTTGGCACAACGACAGGGTTGGCCAACCAATCCGGGTATCGGACCTCGCGAATGACCCCAGCGGCTTCCAATTTGCGGGTCTCTTGGACGATGAAGGCCTGTTTTTCTGTGGACTGCCGCCTGGCCTTCTGCTTCACAGGGCGCACGTTGGGGCACACGTTGAGGTGATGCTTGATTACACTCCTAAGGATCCCTGCCAACTGGTCGGGCTCCCAAGCGAATACCTTCTTGTTTGCGCGTAGGAACCCGACCAGGGCCTTCTCCTGCTCGGGTTTGAGGTGGGCGCCTATGGTGAAAGTGGCGTTGGTGGATCCGTCCTCATCGACGGGTATCTGCTTGGTTTCTGCCTTGTCTTGGGTGAACAACTGTTTCTTCTTGGCGGGTGCAGCCCCCTTGGGCCCGGGGATCTCCAAGTTGGTGGGTTGTGCCGACGCTGCCGTCTTGAAGGAGAGCTTGAGCACCCGCAGCGCGTCCCCGGTGTCCCCGTGCACAGTGAGGACATCGCTACTCCCGGGCATCTTCATAAGGTTGTACGCCGGGTGCGTCGCGGCCATGAACTGGGCCAGCGCTGGGTAGCCGAGGATGGCATTGTAGGGGAGGCCGATGGGGGCGATGTCAAAGTCGACCAGCTCCATGCGGAAGTTGTCGTAGGTGCCGAAGGTTACTGGGAGCCGGATCTGTCCCAAGGAGTTGGACGACTTGCCCCCAACGCCTGAGAAGGGCTGGCTGGGTTGCAGCCATTCCAAGGGTATGCAGAGGAGGTTGAAGGCCTCGACCGAGAGCATGCTGAGGCCCGCGCCGCCATCAATGAGGGTTCTGGTGACGGCCACCTGGCAGATGGTGGGGGTGCACAGCATGGGGAGCACACACGAGCAGGCCGAGTTGGAGGGGTGGTCCTCCGAGCTGAAGGTCAGGCCGGTCTCGGGCGCCGCCCGGTCCAGGAGAGCCCCCTGCCGTGTGGAAGCGGTGCTGACCCGACGGATGAACGGCTTGACGTGGTGACTTGTAGGCGGCGCCTGCGAGCCGCCCAAGAGGGTCGCGACGACCGGGTGTGTTGGCGCGGCGCGAAGGGCGAGGGAGAGGTTGCAGGGCTCCATGGGCGCGTGGAGCGCGCGGGACGAAGAACCAGCTGGGGTGAGCGAGGGAGTTGCGGTGCGGCCGTCTTGCCGCACGGGCAGATGCTGGGACGATGCTCGCTGCTCGTCCCCCGCCGGGCCGGTGACAGCGTTGACGGCAGGCGATGGGGAATGGCGAGGATGCCCGCCAACAGGGGCCGTCTGGGCGACGCGGGAAGGGAGCGCGGCCCGGCGCTCGGCGCGGGCCCGACGAACGTCAGACATGGTCGTGATGGTCGGAGGAGAACGGGTGGTGGGAGACGAATCCCGGTGCACCCCTACCTGGCGCGCCAAATATCGGATTTCGGGTTCCAGCAAACCCTTGAGGTTCGAACACTGGGGTGCGCGTGGAGATTTCGCCTCCTACCTACCTGCACTCCTCCGCCTTACTAGGATCGAAACTAAGGAAAGAACAACACAAGAGACAGGGTTTATATTGGTTCTGGCCACCGTTGTGGTGTAATACCCTACTCTAGTGTGTGGGGTGGTGGATTGCCTCTTGGGCTGATGATGATGAACAATACAAGGAGGAACAGCCTCGCGAGGGTCTGCTCTTGGCTGGGGCGATGAACTGCTAGGAGGAGCTCAGTCACCCCTCTGTCTCTCTCTCTACCTGATCTTCTCTACCTTTCCAACTCTCTGGCCACCTCTTTCTTCCCAGCCTCTCTTTGCTCTGTGGGTGGCTGGTCCTATTTATAGAGGCCCTGGTCCTCTTCCCAAATATCGAGCGGGAAGGGAGCCAACAATGGCGGGCTAATTTTAAGGGGGACAGCTAGTATCAACTATCCTGACAAAAGCAGTCTTCGCCTGCGCAAAGCCCTGGTGATGACGCCGTCTTGGGCTCCACGGTGACCTCCGTCTCGTAGTCCTCCTGGTCTTGGTCTCGTTGCACCGAAATGGCAACCTTTGCCTGATGCCTCGGTACTCCGCGGCTGCGCTTACCCCCTTTGCACTAAAGAGGAAGGGACGATGCTACGCAGGCTGGCACCCGCCTGGCGCCCCCGGTCGTCATGGCTTGCGTCACGGGCACCTCGTGAGATACCCCGCCTTGATCTCTCCGTCTCCTCGTGAGCCAGCCTGACGAGGCCGCGCCTGAGGAAGCTCCGCGTCGTCCGCCCCGCGAGGCTTGGCCCCTCGCGAGGGTCTTGGGTTTGTGTTGGTGAAGATGGGCCGCGCTGGTCCCCCTTTTGAGCCACGCCGCAGACCACAGGCAGGCAAGTCTGGGGACCCCCGTTCCCAGAACGCCGACACGTACCCCGTGCGGAAAACAGCATAGCTGGTCACCTATCAAAGTGTGATGCACAGAAGCTTGCTGTGGAACCAGGAACTTTTGTTCTCCATCTCTCTCAACCCTCCGTATCACCAGCCACAATGGCCCGGAAGAGGAGAAATATGGACTATGGTAAGCCTCTCCCGGCAGATCCATGCGCTCCCGGTAGAGACCATGTCGGAAACAACTCCTTACAGCCTGCTGGACCACCCACTCTAGCCGGGCCGATGGACCCTGCGAATGAGGCTGGTACTCCCGCAGCCGAGGAGGTTCCACTGGTCCTCCCTGCCGAGCCCCAGGCTCCAACTTGGGCGAGGCACATTGTCCACTTCCTCCAAACCGGAGAACTCCCTGGCAATCAGGATGAAGCTGAAAGAGTGGCCAGAGGGCCAATATGTATCAGTTTGTTCATGACACTATACATAAGGAGTCCCAATGGTGTGAAATTGAAGTGTGTTTGCCGGGAGGATGGAAAGGAACTGCTGGTTGAGATTCACAGAGGAATGTGCGGCTCACACATTAGATCAAGGGCATTGGTTGGGAAAGCAACCCGACAAGGATTCTATTGGCCCACAGCCCTCCAAGATGCAGTTGAGCTCGTCACGAAATGTGAAGCCTGTCAGTACCATTCCAAGAGAACACACCTGCATGCCCAAGCCCTTCAGACAATCCCTCTATCATGGCCATTTTCGGTCTGGGGGCTCGATATCCTCGGCCCCTTCCCCCGAGCAATCGGGGGCTTTGAATTCTTGTTCGTTTACATCAACAAGTTTACAAAGTGGCCAAAAGTGACTGCCGTGAGAAAGGTGACTGCTCAGTCAGCTATCAAGTTCTTGAAATAATTGGTGTGTTGTTTCGGAGTTCCGGCAAGGATCATCACTGACAATAGCACCCAGTTCACGAGCCACGCCTTCATGCAATATATTCACACCCTCAGATGCAAAATCTCATTCGCTTCCGTGGCACACCCCCGAAGCAATGGAAAAGCTGAGAGGGAGAACGCTGAAGTGCTTCGTGGACTCAAGACAAGAACTTTCGATATGCTGCAGAAGCACGACAAGCGGTGGATTGAGGAGCTGTCGGTAGTTCTCTGCTCCCTCAGAACGACACTTAACTGAGCTACCGGGCAGACTCCCTTCTCCCTGGTCTACGGGGCAGAAGCACTTATCCCCACAGAACTCATGTACGGGTCCCCTCAACTGCTTGCCTATGACGAAGTAGTGCAATATCAGCACCGGTGTGACGACGTTGTGCTACTCGAGGAGAACCGTGTCCGGGCTGCAACGCGTGCTGCACGCTACCAGCAAGCCTCGCGTCGCTATCATAGCCGCAGGGTTCATGCCCGGTGTTTTGAGGAAGGTGACCTTGTCCTTAGGCGCGTTCATTCCGCCAAGGGTACAAACAAGTTATCACTGAAGTGGGAAGGCCCTTACCGGGTGGTAAGAGTCACCTAACCCGACATAGTCCGTCTAGAGGCTGGGAATGGCACATAGTTGCAAAACTCATGGAATATTGAGCATATCCGTAAGTACTACCCGTAAGGTGCGAGGCTGCCAAGCACTGCCCGACAGCCACCCTTTTGTACAGGCCTTGCCTCAGTTGCATCTAACCCCTTGTACAAAGCCGGGGCGATGAACCTATGCAAGATAAAATAAAGAAGCGCCATGGGGGCCCCTGATCGAGGTCACATGCATGCACGAGCACACACAGATCACTGCTTAAGCATTTCGTGAGCATTTGCATATGCATATAGATAGGACTTCATCCTGCATTCATTCTCATCTACATGGAGTTGTAGGTTCCTACCACGAACTTGGCTCCGACAAGGGACAAGAAGATTGCACGGCACAGTGATCCCCGGCAAGCCAAACAGATAAGTTCACCTCTTATCCATTAGTGTTCTGTAAGCTATAACTTGTGCATAGAGAAACCTTGCCGCTCTCTTGAAACTAGGGTGCTCCCATCCTTTGCTTGAACATTGCTTCGACCTGGATGGTCGCAGGGGCCCTTGGAGAAAAGGGAGTAGGCGGGGGGCTGGCGCCTCAGTCTGTTCCCCAGCAGACATGGTTCTATGGCAGACAAAAAGTGTGCCGGCAGGATATCCTGCCGGGGGAAACTCATTTAATTACATTAAAGAGGCCCTCCACCTCTGCATGGACGTATACATGCACGGGTTCCTGGCAAGGCTTATCTCTTTCATTGACATGTAGATACAAGTACAAGCATTACAAAACACAAGCATGGATGAAAGGATTACATTATTTGAAATAAAATTTGGCAGTTGCCTACAAGTTCAAGATTGAAAAAAGATAAGTGCCCCGTGATCCCCTCTTTTCATTTTCCCTCCTTTAGGCACTGTGGCGGAAGGAGGAAAAGACTACAAAAAGAGCACCCAAGCAGGAGCCCACCCCGGTCCCGTCAGGGCCCATCAAGCATGGCCTGACAAGACTGGGAGTGGCGAGGCTGCGAAGGAGGAGAGCAGGGGATGGGACGACGCCTTTTGGTCGCCACCTCCAGAGCTAGCAAGAAGCCCCGACTTGAGCGCCTGTAGAGTCATCCACCAAAGCTCAGTCGGAAGATTGTTGGAGGTGAGGAGAAGGCACCAAGAGAACAGCCCTCCCCGGCTATCACTAGAAGAGGCCGGTGATTACGGTGTCGGGGAGGGAGGGGAAGAGCAGAAAGACGAGGCAGCAGGTCGATGGTCGGAGCCGAAGGCATACACGCCATCGTACTCCCACATGACCCCCTGCCACCCGCCTGCTCCGTCTTCCCTCACTTTCTTCTCACTGCCGCTGCTCCCAGGAAGCGCCGAAACTCCGGTCCAGCACCTCCAGCAGAGAAACAACAAGTAGCCAAGACGGTCAGAGGGCCCGAGGCATGCCGCGCCCCACCTTGGCGGGCAGGAAGGCACGCCTCTCATCGACATTAGCCCCAAGGCCTTCGGGACGGGCAGTGCTGGGATTACCAATGATCTCCAGCTCCTCCTCCCAGACGAGCATCGAAGATACCAAAAGATTCACCACGCCAAGGACCAGGCTCACTCCCCAAGCATCAGCAATGGCATGAGAACATGAGAATACGAATGCCCCAAACCATGGCCCGGGTGCTGGCCCCTGGCTTCCTTCTCAAGCATGACCTGTAGAAGCAGAAGATGAGGAGAGAAGGACCACGGAGATGTATGACTCCGCCCTCCTCCATCCCTCACTTTTATAGGCTAGGCAGGAAAGGGCAGCTGCTCAATCCACGGGTGACCACCACCCTCCTCCGCCAATTTAAGACAGGCGGGCCCCTTCCAAAGGTACCCTCCCGCGCCAGGTGCTTATGTTACCTACCCCGCGCAATGCATGCTGCATACATGGCTAAGGATAAGGGCGCATTATGGGAAGAGTAAATTGGCAATTTCTACCTCGTGCGTTAAAGTCATTCACGGGACATCACTGGAGCGGCCCCAGCACTATTGGCTTTATACCGCATGTGGGAAAACTGGAAACTGGCCTGGAATCAAGGTTGATGAAGCAGCAACGGAAAACTTAAGGAGCCAACCCCTTCGACAACTTTGCCAGTGCACCTATTAGGCCCTACCCCGATGACGCTCAGCAGCGCGTTTGGGGCAGGACCAGGGGCTTCTGTCAGTGCAACAAAACCTGGGTCTGTTGACCAACTGTGCACAAGCACAAGATCAAGATTGAAGCACCAGCTTAGGTCAGAGATCGAAGAACCAAGAGACTCTAAGAACCAATATGCAGCTCAGAAGGACCAAGAATGAGCCTAAGGAGCAAGATATCAGCAAGAGAAGGGCCTCCCTTGCCGGGCAGACGAGCCCGGTGTTGACACACGAACATGTCACTGTACCCTCGATGCCGGGGGTGATTCACCGCAGCTCACGTCGAAGGAGACCCGACCGACAGCGTGATACGCAAGACAGTCGCCGGGCGCTTTTGCAGACCCAAAAACCCCACACCCCCGGGAGGGACCCCGTCAGGGAGTGCAGCGGCTATGGGCTGCCCTAGGTCGATTCGCTCGCCCCTAGAGCCTCAGGATTCGCAGCTCTCAAACACGAAGAACAGCGAAGAACGAGATAGAAAAACGGTGGAGAGATAAAACATAGATGAAAAAGTAGTATATTGATTTGTTCGATTGTGTGTTGTTCAATCGGCCGTCACCCCCAACATATATAAGAGGCGGCTGGACTTTCCGTACAAGTAAAGGATTCATCTAGGCTTTCCTTACAAGAAAAATTACATCAATTCACGTCCTAGAGTCCTAATTCTATTCCAACTCGGATTCAGTCTGAATCTGGCCCAAACTCTGTCTTCCTTCTTGCGCGGGCCGCCGGGCTTGCATATGATCTCCGATCGAGATGGCCCAAATATCAAACTTGTGCGCCTCGATGATACGAACAACTCTCATGTTGATTAATTTTTCAAATAAGGCCATCTTGAATACTTTTCGAGGTCATCTTTATCTTCCAGTCGGACTCGGCCTTGCAGTAGACTGGATTATCCGAGTCTCGTAGTGAATTTGTAGGCTATATATTATCTCTGATGATGATGACTCCAAAATCAAAGTTTACCGTCTTGATGATACACACAACTTCTGTATTGAACACTTCTTCATCCAAGGTCATTTTGATAAACTTTCGAGCACATGTTCAATTTCACTTGGACTTGAGCTCATCCACTCGGATATTAGACACTTTCACTCGGATCGTCCGATTGGACTTTTTCACTCGGAAGACAATCTTTCACTCGGATGACTTTATTTCCACTCGGATGACTATATTTCCACTCGGATGACTATATTTCCACTCGGAAGGCACTATCTTATTCAATCGGCAAGTTTTTCTCCCGATGGTAATCTTTTCACTCGGAATATTTTCACCTGGACGACAATTTCACTCGGATGATCATATTTCCACTCGGATGACTATATTTCCACTTGGATAATAATAAGTTCATTCGGTTAGCAAACTTTCACTCGACCGGTAAATTTTCACCCGACTGTAAACTTTCATTCGGATGGTAAACTTTTCACTCGGATTTCCGACTGAAAACATAGCCCGATCTTGATTTGTCTCTCCAGGCCTCATACGACCTCGGATTGAGACGAATTATATATGAAAATCGATCGGCTCGACGAGACGAAACTTTTCCGTGTTGAAGGTTTTTCGATTCAAGGCCGTATTGATGGCCGAATTACTCGCGCAACCTATCAGACAAGTGTCTGGCACCTCGCGCCATATTTCCGTTGAGGTTCAGTCTGCAGTATATTGCCTCTAACTTTTGCATATGAACTCGGATTGAGATGATTTATATATAAAAATCAATTGCCTTGACGAGACGATGACAATTCCTTAAGAGTGCTCCTTCATCGGAGGTCATTTTGAAGACGTGATTGGCCGCAAACCACTCGGAACATTGAACTATGCCACTCGGAGTATAGTTTCGGTCCGTAAGATAAAGTCGAATGAATGTAACCGAAACATCTAAGTGGTTCCACTCGGTGACGTGAATATTTTTATGCTGAAAACTCATTCACTCGAGACCATCTTCATTGCAATCTGTATCTTGCAAAAATCAGGTGTCAACACATGCCCCCCTATTTTTCGGCAAAGCTTGCACGCCGAAAAACAATATGCACAGTGTTTGTTCTAAGGACGATATCAACACTACATCGGCCATTTATTTTTCTCAGGGCGACAATTATGTATCAGCCATGTTTGTGCTAAGGGTGATAATCGTATATCGTCCATTGCCCACTTAGGCTTCCTGCCACACATTCGGGTGGTACTTCTTCAAATATTTGCCATTGAGAGCTCGAGGTAACAATGCCCCTTGTATTGATTCCACCAAATATGAATTTCCGGGAACAACTCTTGCAATTCTAAAAGGACCTTCCCAACTTGGAGACCACTTCCCGAATTTTCTATCTCTTGAACCAATCGGCGGAATCACTTTCCAAACGTGATCACCAAATTGAAAATTCTTCAACTTGACTTTCTTATTGTAAGCCCTTGCCACCCTCAACTTATCTCTCTCTATGGCATTCAAAGCAGCCAAACGTTTATCAGCAACCTCATCAATGTTGTCCATCATCAAGTTATAGAAGTCTATTGCCGATAAATCATTTTGTTTGGCTATTCTCAAAGCATTCAAATTTACTTCCACCGGTAAAACAGCCTCCTGACTATATACTAGCTCATATGGAGTCACTTTCGTAGCACCATGCCTTGAGATTCTATGTGCCCATAATGCCTCAGACAACAAGTCATGCCATCTCCTTGGATTATCCTCAATATTCTTCTTGATGAGCTTGATTAAAATTTTATTGCTAGACTCAGCTTGTCCATTAGCTTGGGCATAATATGGAGAGGAACTGAGCAACTTTATTTTATAAGATTCGGAAAACTCTCTGACTTGGTGTGACATGAAAGATGAACCTTGATCTGTAGTTAACGTTTGAGGAATACCGAATCTATGAATAATGTGCTCGGTTATGAATTGAATTACCTCCGTATGCGTCATGTTCTTGAGAGGTACTGCTTCAGACCATTTAGTGAAATAATCAGTTGCCACCAATACGAACCGATGCCCTTTTGAGGAAGACGGATGGATTTGTCCAATGAAATCTAAACCCCAACCTTTGAAAGGCCACGGTTTGATAATAGGATGTAACATAGCAGCAGGAGCCAATTGAATATCACAAAACTTTTGACAAGCTTCACACCGCTTATAATATCTGAAGCAATCATTAATCATAGTCGGCCAATAAAACCCAGCACGTCGCAATAACCATTTCAGCTTGGGAGTCGACTGGTGAGTGCCACAAATACCTTCATGTACTTCTCCCATAGCAACTCTTGCCTGGTCCTTGTCCAAACACTTTAGAAGAACATCATCGACGGTTCGGCAATAAAGACCATCATCTCTCATTGTATACTTGAAAGCCATACGCCGAACATCCCTGTCCACCCTTTCACTCGGATTGCACAAGTAATCAACAATGGGCTTCCTCCAGTCGGGATTGTCACCTGCACTAGACTTTTTGTTAATGGCCGAATCAGTGGGTTCAGGTTCGGCCTCTCCCATATTGGCAAGACAAGACATCGGTCTTTGAGAGATATGAAACATGCCATGATCAACATGATATCCGGATGCTTGTTGTGCCAATTCATTTGCTTTCCAATTGTCATGTCTAGATATATGAGCAATGCTAAAGCAATCCAAAGTAGAAATTATATCTAGACATCTATCAAGATAAACATTAAGTGATTCGTCCAAACACTGAAAGACTTTGGATATTTGCTGCACCACTAGTAACGAATCACCATAAGCCTCAATATGTGTAGCACCTATAGCAAGTAACATCTCTAGGACGAATAACAATGCTTCATATTCGGCTTGATTGTTTGTGCAAAAATATTCTAAGCGGCATGAGGCTTCAAAAACAGCACCATGAGGAGATATATAAACAATACCAACACATTGGCCATTGCTACAAACTGAACCATCAAAGTATAATCTCCATGGTACTAATGAAACAAGGTTCATATCAACATCATGCTGTTATTAATCCGATGTTCAACAATGAAATTAGCAACAATTTGGCCTTTCATGGATTTTAGAGATTCATAAGCCAAATCATATTCAATCAAAGCATAAGCCCACTTGCCAATTCTACCACTAAGAATTGGCCTATGCAACATGTATTTAATGACATCAGTTTGACAAGCTACTACACAAACACTCGGCACTAAATAATGTCTTAGTTTTGTGCAAGCATAATATAAGCATAGACATAATTTCTCAATAAATGTATACCTTGTCTCTGCGTCCAATAAGCGGCGGCTCAAATAAGTGATGGCATGCTATTTTCCTTCGGTCTCTTGAGTTAGAACAGCACCAATAACTCCTTCCTCTGCTGCAATGTAAAGTCCGAAGGGTTCCCTATGCTTGGGGTGCTCTCATCACCGGAGGAGTGCACAAATAATTCTTGATCATATCAAATGCTTCTTGCTGTTTTGCCCCCCAAGTGAAATCAGCATCATTCTTTAACCGAAGGATAGGAGTAAATGCATCAACTTTCCCTGATAGATTAGCTATGAACCTTCTTAAATAATTGACCTTGCCAAGGAACTTTTGCATATCTCTCTTGCATGTTGGAGCCTCCACCTTCTGTATAGCCTCTATCTTTTTGGGATCAATCTCTATACAGTCTTCATGAATAATGAAACCCAAAAACTTGCCAGCTGACACGCCGAAAGCACACTTCAAAGGATTCATTTTCAATCCATACTTTTTCATTCTTTCGAAAGCTAAACGCAAATCGGCCAAGTGAGATTCAAAAGCATCCGATTTGACAACAATATCATCAATATAAACTTCAAGTATAACACCGAGTAAATCACGAAAAATCAAATTCATAGCCCTTTGATACGTGGCGCCAGCAATTTTTAATCCGAATGTCATCACTGTCCACTCGAATAAACCAAGGAAACGAGGGCATCGAAAAGCTGTCTTGTACATGTCCTCTTCAGCCATAAAAATTTGATTGTATCCAGCATTACCATCAGAAAGCTAATAACCTTATGTCCAGAAGCATCATTAATAAGCATATCGGCTATTGGCATAGGATACTCATCTTTGGGTGTAGCCCTATTCAAATCTCTGAAATCAATGCACACCCTCAACTTGCCAGGTCCTTTCTTCTCTACTGGGACAATGTTAGAAATCCACTCGGCATACCTGCAAGGTCGAATGAAATTAGCTTCATGCAGTCCACCGATCTCTTCCTTGATCCGGTCATATGTTTTCGGATTAAATTTTCTGGCCGACTGTTTATAAGGTCTAAAACCGGCCTTTATAGGCAACCGATGCTCCACTAGCTCTCGACTTAACCCTGGCATCTCATGATACTCCCATGCAAAGCAACAAACATATTCTTTCAATAGCTCGATTAACTTAGCCTTACAATCGGCTTTTAAATTTTTGTTTATAAATGTCAGTCGAGTGACTGAACCATCTCCAATATCTACCTCTTCTAATGGATCGGCTGATGTAAAACCTTGTCCAAGTTTATCCATGTCATCCAACTCCTCTATAGACTCATACATATCGTTCTCATTGGACCGATACTTTACAAGACGTTTTTGTAACCACTCGGAATTAGGAACCATTTAAACATATCATACCTTGGAGCCGATTGCATTCACTCGGCTTTAAAGAGACGGGCACAAAACCATTCTTGGTTGCGTTGAGAAAATCAAATTCTGACAAGTCATGTCCTGTCAAGCAAGTAGCATTGGGATGTTGCCAATCCACCGATGCATCGGCCAAAGCAACATAGGCCGACTTATCTGCGTGAATAACTTCCACTTCATCATCAACCCACTGAATCAAAAACTGGTGCATAGTGGATGGCACGCACTAGTTTGCATGAACCTAATCGCGGCCTAGTATGACGTTGTAGTTACCTTGCACCTCAGCGACAAAGAATGCAGTAGCCAAAGTTTTGCTTCCGACTGTAAGCTCCACATACATAACACCTTTGGCTTCAGTTTTCTCTTTGCCTTCAAATCCATTGAGCACCATATTGGTCTTGATCAATTCTTCATCAGGCAAACCCAATCTCTTGAAGACTGAATAGGGCATAAGATTTACCACAGCACCACCATCGACAAGCATCCGAGTGAGCAGCGACCCATTGATATGACCTCTGAGATATAATGGTTTAAGATGTGTTACTAGTTCTTTTGGCTTCTCGAATATTGCGTTTTTAGGGCCAAAATCCAGCTGAGCCACCTCCCCTTCTTCATCTACAGCACGAAACTCAGTAGGTAAGTAGTACACCATATTGATATCCATACCTTCATGAACCGGCATAGACTCATAGTCCAACATATCAGCCTCCTCCTCGAGTGCATCCACCGATTCTGAAATTTGTCTGTGTGAAGGATAATTAAGAAGTGTCGCAGACGATGTCATATCTGTTGCATCGTCCTCCTTTGGTGATGTAGGTATTGCTGTGATAGATGTAGAAGCTGCTGTATCTTGTATTTGTTTAGGCCTCCACACTTGTTTTGGTGGAACCATGGGTCGAGTGTCATCGAACAACTTATCCCTTTGTTTCTCGGCATCCTGTTCTGCCATCTCTTGACTCCTTAACCTCTGTAGTTTCCTCTTTTGTGTCTTTGTTAGCCCTGGAGGACACCACTTCGGCTGAGTGTATTTAGGATCTCTCGTCTTTACCTGGCTGGTGCTTGCCTCATGGTCATTAGCCTAGTGCTTTGGCGCGATAGCAAGTATCGGCTCAGTCGGATTGCTATGCACAATCGGCTGCTGTATGGCGAATGTTTCGGTGCCCAAGATAAGTGAGTCGACATCCATTTTCTCCTTGCCTTTTCCCGACTCAACTGCTGCAACACTTGGTGATTTAACACGCCATTCTTTTCGACTTTCCAGATGCATGAAACTTCCACTCGGGCGCACCTTTTTACTCTGATGGAATCCACTCGGATGGATATCACTCGGATGGAATTCAGTCGGATGGAATCTACTCGGCCACATTTTTTCACTCGGATAGCTTCCACCTAGGTGCATTCTTACACTCGGATAATTTCCATCCGGTCGCATGTTTTGACCAACCGACCGATAGTTACCGATGTTCAGTCGACCTCTATATGAATAGTCAAGTCGATCCCAAACAGATTGTGTATGCTCTTCTGGAAACGGCACCCTTGGTCCACTCGGTTTCATATACTGACTGAACATATCAGTTGATGGTGACCTTGGTCACTTCAGATGAGTCGACCGATTAAAGCTAGAACCGGCCGACTGGTTGGTGTACTTGGACAGCAACATATCAAAAGTTGGCTTGATCCGCTTGCGCTGTACTTTAACTTCATTCCTTTTCCACTTGCCAATTTCTGGACTCTTGGGCTTGACAAATCTCACACGAGCATTTTCTTGCACTTGCAGTTGCCCCCCGAGTGTAGAATTCTTGATGGTGATTTTGATCACTTCCTTGCCATCGAGTTGCTTACCAAGCACAACCTGTCTCCCCAAGACTTTGTTGTCCTCCTTGTCTTTCCTGGGCTCACCAACAATGACATTAGCTTTATTAGCAGATTCGGCTACCTCCCGCCGAATGAGTAGCTTCTTCCCCTCCAAATCCATGGTATTCATTGGAAAAGGCTGTTTATCAACTTGCATCTTAGAAAAGTTCAATCGGCCGTCATTAATGGCCGATTGTATCTGTCGTCAAAAAACATTGCAATCGTTAGTAGCATGAGAAAAAGAATTATGATACTTGCAATAAGCACGCCGTTTTAGCTCTTCAAACGGCGGTAAAGTATGAGATATTCTAATAATCTTAGCCTGCAGCAAAGCATCAAATATTCTATCACACTTAGCAATGTTAAAAGTGAACTTCATCTCTTCATCACGATTCTTATGAATCGGTTTCAGATCATTGCAAGTAAAGGGTTTGGCCTTAGATGGCCAAACAAATTCAGTAGCAAAAATATCACCCTCATCGTCCGAATGATCACTGTCATATTCCACCATATTCATCTTCGGACAATCGACTTTGTATCTATGTACTTCTTTGAGATCTTTGCTTCGGCTTTCCTGAGCCAAAGCCCTTTGTAAGACTAGGTTGATATTTAAGAACTCATAACCTTCTAGCTTTTCTCTAATGGAAGTTCTCAAACCACTCAGCACTAGGTCTGCCAAGTCTCTCTCGGTTATCACCAAACTAAAACACCGGTTTTTTGTTTCTCTGAATCTCTTGACATAATCGGAGACCGATTCATCATGCTTCTATTTAACCGATGTTAGATGTGATAACTTGAGTTCATTGTCGCCGCTATAAAAGTGATCATGAAACTTCTGCTCTAGCTGTGACCAAACCCGAATGGAACCATGTGGTAAAGAAGAAAACCATGAAAATGCAGTACCAGTTAAAGATAAAGGAAACAAACGCACTTTCAACTCATTTAGTGAGCCTGCTTCACCTAGTTGTGCTAAGTATTGACTAACATGCTCCCATGTGGTTTTTGTGCCCTCTCCATTGAACTTAACAAAATCTGGAATCTTATATCTCGGAGGGCACTGGATGGCATCAAAGTACTCGGGGTACGGCTTTTGGTAAATCTGATTCCGAGGTAACTCAACTCCAAAATTCTCTCTAAGCATCTTAGCCATCTCCTCTCTAAGATTAGCTAGACCATCATCCGTAGTGGACAATGAAGCTTGTAGCAGTGGCATAGAAGGAGTAGGGTTGCTAGTTGTGGGTAGGAATTGTGGCATGTATGTCGACCCATAATTTGGTAGTGGTCGAGTGGTTGTAGCTGTAGGTAGAGTTTGGTTCGGCGTTGCCACCGAACCTATCATGCTCATAATAGGATTAATGGGTGTAGTCACAATCTGATTTGTTTGGGTAGGATAATAAGTCATCGGCACGGGAGGCGCCGATGCAATAGGTAAAGCCAGATTAGGGTTTTGCACACTAGCAGCTACACCATTATTACCACTAGACGATTGAGATATATTCTTCTGAGCATTAGTATTTTCTATAAAAGTTTGATAGACTAGATTGTTACCATCAGCAATACAACTTTCAATCTCAGCCCACTGCTCAGGAGAAAAGGCAGTACTTACAGAAGGCTTAACCTGTTCAGTTTGAAGAGGAGGGAACTTGATTTCTTCAATCGGAGTGATGTTGCCTTGGCGATCTTTCTTGAATTTTGCAAGGAACTCCTGCAGGTCCTTCTCCTCGCGCGCCTTCTTGTACTCCTCATAGACTTGGCAATGATCGGCCGATATCTCATCAAGACTAGGCTTAATGATGTTATCGACGTCTACCTCAGATGGTTTGGGAAGATCGGACATGGTGGATGATGACGATTGATCTTCGGTCCCCAGCGGAGTCGCCAAAAAGTGTGTTGACACACGAACACGTCACGTGAACCCTCGACACCGGGGGTGATGCACCGCAGCTCATGTCGAAGGAGACCCGACTGACAGCACGATACGCAAGACAGTCGACGGGCGCTTTTGCAGACCTGAAAACCCCACACCCCCTGGAGGAACCCCGTCAGGGAGTGCGGCGGCTATGGGATGCCCTAGGTCGATTCGCTCGCCCCTAGAGCCTCGGGATTCGCAGCTCTCAAAGATGAAGAACAGCGAAGAACGAGATAGAAAAACGGTGGAGAGATAAAACGTCGATGAAAAAGTAGTATATTGATTTGTTCTATTGTGTGTTGTTCAATCGGCCATCACACCCAACATATATAAGAGGCGACTGGACTTCCCGTACAAGTTAAGGATTCATCTAGGCTTTCCTTAAAAGAAAAATTACATCAATTCACGTCCTAGAGTCCTAATTCTATTCCAACTCGGATTCAGTCTGAATCTCGCCCAAACTCTGTCTTCCTTCTTGCGCGGGCCGCCGGGCTTGCATATGATCTCCGATCGAGATGTCCCAAATATCAAACTTGTGCACCTCGACGATACGAACAACTCTCATGTTGATCACTTTTTCAAATAAGGCCATCTTGAATACTTTTCGAGGTCATCTTTATCTTCCAGTCGGACTCGGCCTTGCAGTAGACTGGATTATCCGAGTCTCGTAGTGAATTTGTAGGCTATATATTATCTCTGATGATGATGACTCCAAAATCAAAGTTTACCGTATTGATGATACACACAACTTCTGTATTGAACACTTCTTCATCCAAGGTCATTTTGATAAACTTTCGAGCACATGTTCAATTTCACTCGGACTTGAGCTCATCCACTCGGATATTAGACACTTTCACTCGGATCGTCCGATTGGACTTTTTCACTCGGAAGACAATCTTTCACTCGGATGACTTTATTTCCACTCGGATGACTATATTTCCACTCGGATGACTATATTTCCACTCGGAAGGCACTATCTTATTCAATCGGCAAGTTTTTCTCCCGATGGTAATCTTTTCACTCGGAATATTTTCACCTGGACGACAATTTCACTCGGATGATCATATTTCCACTCGGATGACTATATTTCCACTTGGATAATAATAAGTTCATCCGGTCAGCAAACTTTCACTCGACCGGTAAATTTTCACCCGACTGTAAACTTTCATTCGGATGGTAAACTTTTTACTCGGATTTCCGACTGAAAACATAGCCCGATCTTGATTTGTCTCTCCAGGCCTCATACGACCTCGGATTGAGACGAATTATATATGAACATCGATTGGCCCGATGAGACGAAACTTTTCCGTGTTGAAGGTTTTTCGATTCAAGGCCGTATTGATGGCCGAATTACTCGCGCAACCTATCAGACAAGTGTCTGGCACCTCACGCCATATTTCCGTTGAGGTTCAGTCTGCAGTATATTGCCTCTAACTTTTGCATATGAACTCGGATTGAGATGATTTATATATCAAAATCAATTGCCTTGATAAGACGAAGACAATTCCTTAAGAGTGCTCCTCCATCCGAGGTCATTTTGAAGACGTGATTGGCCGCAAACCACTCGGAACATTGAACTATGCCACTCGGAGTATAGTTTCGGTCCGTAAGATAAAGTCGAATGAATGTAACCGAAACATCTAAGTGGTTCCACTCGGTGACGTGAATATTTTTATGCTAAAAACTCATTCACTCGAGACCATCTTCATTGCAATCTGTATCTTGCCAAAATCAGGTGTCAACACCCGGCAATGGGCGAGTCCACCACCAAAAGAAAGCAACCAAGGCTCCCCGGCAGAGCCTGCCTGGGCTTGCGGGGGCAGAACCACCCCACCAACCACCCAAGCATGATTCACATCATCAATCAATGCGGTGTCAAGCCGCGAGATGATTATGTGGCAGCCATTTCCTACAGAGAAGCCTACAGGTGACACCCATCCTGCGACGTGTCAATAGAGCAGGTGCGGAGCTGGCGAGACAGTCCGGCAGGCCTTGTCGGGCGACCAGTGATGTGACCCTCAGCGGTGCATTTAATGCACCCTGTCAGCCCTCAGATCTAGGTATGATAGCACTGTTCACTATCATATCAATGGATAATGACCACTTTGCCATTGTGGTGACCCCTTAATCTATAAAAGGAGGCCCATGGCACTCGTGGGAGGGGTTAGAAGGTAGGAAAGTTGAGAACCCCAAGGCACCACATGCGCATAGTCGCTGCGCCCCCGTGGCAAACCTTGCCGGGCAAGTGTACTACGCACCACCATATTTATTCCTCCATCAATCCACTAAAGTAGGAGTAGGGTCTTACGCCTCGCGGCTGCCCGAACCTTGGTAAATCGCTTGTGTGCTCCCCGACGTGCTACCGTATGCCGGTCTGCTCTTTGTGCAACGCGCCGTCCCCCGTGCTGAACCAACAAGGGACCACCCGGTCCCATAGGTGGCCGCGGAAATCCTGCGACACTTATGAAATTGAATCTTTGTTCGAAAAGTTTGAAGATTTTGATGATTCGGTTTATAGACCTGAAAATTGTGCTATCCTTAAATATTGCTATGATAATTATAAATACAATTATGATATTTATGCATTTATTAAGAAAGTCTCCGTTGTCCAAGAAGAGACTAATATTTTGCAGGAGTCTATGGAAGAAGGAACTGATGAAACTGTGAGCTCATTGGATGAAAAAGATGATGAGGAGAGCGAAGAACAAGCGGAGGAAGAAAGGATTGATCACCCGTGCCCAACTTCTAATGAAAGTAACTCTTCAAATCATACATTGTTTAATTTCCCTTCGTTCTTACTGAAGTATGAATGCTATGATAATTGCTATGATCCCATTGATTCATTTGAAATATCCCTTTTTGATGGACTTGATGCTTGTGGCCAAGATGCCAATATGAATTATGCCTATGGAGATGAACTAGCTACAGTTCCTTATATTAAGAATGAATTTTTTTCTATTGCACCCACACATGATAGTCCTATTCTCCTTTTGGATTCTCCCAACTACACTATATTGGAGAAGTTTGCACTTATTAAGGATTACATTGATGGGTTGCCTTTTACCGTTGCACGTGATGATTTTGGTGAATATAATATGCATGTGCTTGCTGCTCCTACTTGCAATTATTATGAGAGAGGAACTACATCTCCACCTCTTTACGGTTTCGATATGATAAAATTGCAGGAAACTGCTTATGCTATGTATTGGCCTTTACTTGATGTGCATGAATTGTTCTTGTATGACATGCCGATGCATAGAAAGAGAGTTAGGCTTGGTCATTGCTTGATATATATTGCTTTGTGCTCACTACTAAATGCCAAATCATTGCTAATTAAAATTGTCTTTGACATACCTTGGGATCCGGGTGGATCCATTACTTGAGCACCTTATGCCTAGCTTAATGGCTTTAAAGAAAGCACTGTCAGGGAGAAAACTCGAAAGTTTTAGAGAGTCATTTATTTCTATGCTTTTATAAAGATTAAAAACAAAAAATATAGAGGGGAACTTAAAACTTCACAAAAAGAAAAGTGAAAGTGATATAGATGAGCACCATGGAAGCGGGAGCATGCCTTGAACTTTATTCATGCCCATGGAAACTTTGTGAATCTTGAATTGCCGAAACTTTTCAACAAAAATAATTATCCCGTTGTAAAATTCTATTGTATTATAAAAATAATGTGCCAAGATTTGCCTTCCGGATGAGTAGATTGCTTGTTGGTATGTGTGGTGCAAAAACAGAAACTTTGGCTATAGTGCGTGATTTTACATTTTTTACTCGAAAGTCAAAAGCTTCTGAAACTTTTTTCATAGTATTTATATAAAAATTGTTTATTTTTCCTACTTTTTCATAATTTTTGGAGTACTAGAAGTATGCTGAATGTTCATATTACTACAGCCTGTCATGTTTAAGATAGATTCTGCTTTTGATGCATTGTTTTGCTTGTTTTGATGAAACTATCGATTTGTATCGGTGGTATAAGCCATGGCAAAGTTATATTACAGTAGCTACAATGCAAAAACAAAATATGAATTGTTTTGCAACAGTCTTAGAGTAGTGATTTGCTTTATTATACTAATGGATCTTACCGAGGTTTTTGTTGAGTTTTGTGTGGATGAAGTGATCAAAGATCGAGGAGGTATCGATATGAGGAGCAGGAGGAGAGGCAAGAGATCAAGCTTGGGGATGCCCAAGGAATCCCAAGGAAATATTTAAGGAGACTCAAGCGTCTAATCTTGGGGATGCCCTGGGAGGCATCCCATCTTTCTTCAACAAGTATCGGTATGTTTTCGTCTTCGTTTTGTTCATGTGATATGTGCAAATCTTGGAGCGTCTTTTTCATTTAGTTTTAATTTTTATTTTATGCACCATGCTGGTATGAGATAGTCCATGATCTATTTATAGAATGCTCATTGAACTTCACTTATATCTTTTGAGTATGGCTTTATAGAATGCTTCATGTGCTTCACTTATATCATTTGAAGTTTGGATTGCCTGTTTCTCTTCACATAGAAAATCATTGTTTGAAGAATGTTGTTTTGCTTCACTTGTATTTATTAGAGCATGGTATTTTGTAGAAAGAATAAAACTCTCATGCTTCACTTATATCTATTTAGAGAGCCAACATGAATTGGTCATTTGCATGGTTAGTCATGAAATCCTACATAAAACTTATGGATCACTGACTATTATATGTTTGATTCCTTGCAATAGTTTTGTGATATAGAGATGGAATATGTGGGAGGTACTAGTAAACGGTTGTGGTTAGTAAGAATATTGGTGTTAAGGTTTGTGATTCCCGAAGCATGCACGTATAGTCTCTTGTTATGCTATGAAGTTGGAGCATGATTTATTATTGATTGTCTTCCTTATGAGTGGAGGTCGGGGACGAGCGATGGTCTTTTCCTACCAATCTATCCCCCTAGGGGCATGCGTAGTAGTACTTTGCTTCGAGGGCTAATAAACTTTTGCAATAAGTATATGAGTTTTTTATGACTAATGTGAGTCCATGGATTATACACACTCTTACCTTTCCGCAATTTGCTAGCCTCTACGGTACTGTGCATTGCCCTTTCTCACCTAGAGAGTTGGTGCAAACGTCGCAGGTGCATCCAAACCCCGTGATATGACACGCTCTATCACACATAAGCCTTATTATATCTTCCTCAAAACAGCCACCATACCTACCTATTATGGCCTTTCCATAGACATTCCGAGATATACTGCCATGCAACTTCCACCGCTTCTGTTTTGATGACTTGAGAATTCATTGTCATATTGCTTTGCATGATCATATAGCTGACATAGTAGTTGTGGCTCAGCCACCATTCATCATTTTTATACACGTTACGCTAGATCATTGCACATCCTGGTACACTGCCAGAGGCATTCATATAGAGTCATACATTGTTATAGGTATCGAGTTGTGATTTTTATTTCTTTTGAGTTATAAGTAAATAGAAGTGTGATGATCATCATTATTCATTTTTAGACCAGTGCCTAGTGAGGAAAGGGTGGTGGAGAGTATGATTCCACCACAAGTCAGGATGAGACTCCGGACAATGAGAGAAAAAAATAAACAAATAGAGAAGGGGAATTGTTAGTGCCGATGTACAAAAGTAGGGGCCCTTCTGTGTCCCTTTACTTGTGCCCGGGCAGTCGTAGCCACACCTGCGGCCGGGCTCGGCAGGGCAGAGGAAGGAAACATGCAAGGCTGCCGAGGCAACACCCAAGCCAGAAGCATAAAGAGCAAAGGGACAAGATGGGCTTCCCCCGACAAGAGCCTTGCCGGGACGGCCTGCATGGCCCCGGCAAGAGCCTTGCCGGGGCAACTTGCCCAACACCAGCAAGACCGCCACCCTTTTGCCTGAGAGTTATGACGCCATCGATAACGTCAAGACCAAGGCTCAGGAGTGCCTGCATGGTGGCTTGTAGTTCTTGGTGAAACCCAAAGGCCTGCAAGCCTAGATGAGCACCATAAGACGAAGACCCCCAGCAAGATCTTGCCGGGGATGCTTGCCGGGGACGCTGGCAATCCCCCGGCAAGACCCTTGCTGGGGAAGCCCGCGAGACCCCGGCAAGACCCTTGTTGGGGGCATCTACGAAGCTGAGACCAGGCCCGCACATGCCAGAGTTTCGCTGCCCCGCGCCCGTTTCGATGTGGCGGCTAGCCTGCCAACTAGGCACACACTTGCGCGGCAGCATGCAGCTTCTAGGCCAACCAGCCTAGCACCTGGGTGGTGGCATGCAGATCTTCGTGAAGACCCTGCCACCGCACCAGCTCAGCAGCCAGCCAGCATGGTGATGCATACCTCGTCACCTTGGACGCGCGTCGAAGCAAGGGGAGGCGGCGATGGACTGGATGAGCTTATTTACCATCCCCGATGAAGCAAGAGCACACATAGGCGGCACACTAAATGCATTTGTCCTAGGATGTCAGGAGATAGACTTGTACACTATACATACTTTCCACCTCCTGTGTGCCACTGTGGCAACCCCTTTGACATATAAAGGAGGCCCGAGGCGTACTGAGGAAGGATTTGGACTTTTTGGGCTAGGCATGCACCGTAGCTAGCTCAAGAGCTCAAGAACACTAAATACACACAAAGCAGGACTAGGCTTTTATGCATCGTTTGCGGCCCGAACCTGGGTAAAAATCCCACTGAGTTGATCTTCTAGACCCGCTCTTTGCGCAGCCCCACGCCCCGCCAACCCTAGAACGGATTCCATCGAGGGATCCCATAGGTGTCATTCCTGAACACCGATGTCGGTGTCAAAACCGGCGGATCTCGGGTAGGGGGTCCCGAACTGTGCGTCTAGGATCGATGGTAACAGGAGGCAGGGGACACAAAGTTTTACCCAGGTTCGGGCCCTCTTGATGGAGGTGAAACCCTATGTCCTGCTTGATTAATATTGATGATATGGGTAGTACAAGAGTAGATCTACCACGAGATCGGAGAGGCTAAACCCTAGAAGCTAGCCTATGGTATGATTGTTGTTCTGTATGTTCTATCGACTAGCCTGGCCTCGGTTTATATAATGCACCAGAGGCCTAGGATAACAAGTGTCCTAGCCGAATACGTCGGTGGGGTGGAGTCCTTTTCTTGATCGCCAAGTCTTGTGGAATCTTCCTTATATGCGGCAGTTGTCCGAAATGGCCCATGAGTATGCGGCCATGGGGGTCCTCGGCCCAATCCAACTGATCGGGAGACGATGTGATGAGTACCCCCTACTCCAGGACACCGTCAGTAGCCCCCTGAACCAGTCTTCAAGTTAGGGACGCTCCTCAATTCTTCCGAACTGTTCTTCATCTTCGGTTGACGGTCTTGAAAACCGGTTCAACAAATCTTCTCATCTTCGATCTTGAGGATCGCCGAAATGCATTCGGCGAGTTTACACGTCGGGTATCCGAGGAGCCCCTTTAAGTTTCCGGCCTTTATCAATGCCTTGTTATTTTTATGCCACACCTCGGGTTCAAAGAAGTTTGAAGTTGCTCCCAGGAGGCAGTGTCCTCTTGCGTTCGAGCTCTAACGCCGGACTGTATTCGAGGTATCTTTTGCAGCCGAGCACGAATGCCGGACTGCTTCCCAGCTCTAATGCCGGAATGTATCCGAGCTCCAACGCTGAACTATGTATCCGAGTTCCAACACCGGACTATATCCGAGGTGTCATATCACCTTGGTTCAAAAAAGTTTGAAGGAGTTTAGCCGAGCTTAACAACGGAAATGCCCTCTACGGAGCCAGCTACTAGTGCCCGAGCTTTATGCCGGACTGCTTCCAAGGTGGTGCACCATCCCGAATGTGGGCCGATTTTTGTGAATTTTTTTTATTGGTGCAATTTATTCTCTGCCGAGATATATAGCCAGTAGCCCCCAAGGTGTGTATCGGTCTAAAACCTGAGATGCACCTGAAGGATGACGTAAGACCGCTGATCCCAGTAGCCGCTGAGACTCAGGTTGATTTGCAAAATCAGCCTGAGGATCAAGTCCAAGCTCGGCAGAATACTTTGGGACACTAAAAGCGGTGTGCTCAGTCTTCGAGACTCAGGTTGTGTGCGGCTGACCAACCTGAGGATCAAAATCTCCTCGGAAACTATATTGCACATAAAATTTTCTGCATTGGACAAGCAATGCAGTAGACCATGAGACACTTGTCGGGTGGTAACACCAGATCAGGGGATCGATGTGCCCCTTTAATATTTGTAAACAATAAGCCCGAAGCCCAGTAGCCCCCGAGCCTTAATGCGGGCACGAGTGGCCGAATTAAGGATCAATATCCATAGTAAAATCACAAATTATGTGTAATGACTCTATGTATCCAAGTACTTTACGTCATTAATGCTCGGATCCGCATTGTAAAACCAAGGTTGGGCCTTGCTGGAGGAGTTTTATTCAAGGCGAACTGTCAAGGGGTTCCCATTATAACCCAACCACATAAGGAATGCAAAATCAAGGAACATAACACCTGTATGACGGAAACTAGGGCGGCAAGAGTGGCACAAAACACCAGGCATAAGGCCGAGCCTTCCACCCTTTACCAAGTATATAGATGCATTAATTAAATAAGAGATATTGTGATATCCCAACAATAATCATGTTCCAACAAGCAACAAACTCCATCTTCACCTGCAACTAACAACGCTATAAGAGGGGATGAGCAAAGTGGTAACATAGTCAAACAACGGTTTGCTAGGACAAGGTGGATTAGAGGCTTGACATGGCAATATTGGAGGCATGATATAGCAAGTGGTAGGTATCGCGGCATATCAATAGAGCGAGCAACTAGCAAGCAAAGATAGAAGTGATTTCGAGGGTATGATCAACTTGCGTGAGATCCCGCAAGGAAGAAGAACGAGTCCATGAAGGAGACAAATAGACGTAGTCGAACGGATCCTCACAACTCTAGAATGGAACTGAAGTTAATGACAGAGGCAACCCGGAAAGAAGCAAGCAACATAGTAAACAACCATCACATAACCAAGGCATGATGCAAAATCAAGTATGATGCATGTCCGGTTTAAATATGCATGGCATGGCAAAGGGCACAAACAAAACAACAAGTTAAGTGGAGCTCAATATGCAACGAGTTGCATATTGACAGAACACCACATCAATTATTTAGTTCTCTCTCGTTTAACTACTCAACAATATTAAATGTTGGTTAGCATGGCAAGAGGAGAAGCATAAAGAAATTATCTATTTAGGCAAGTTTAAATGAGGCCGGAAACATCAAACAACAATTCTGGTAAAACCTCATGTGCATTAACAATTTAATGCAACAACAAATTAAACATTTTAAAAGTTGTTATCATGATGCGGATGACATGTTCAAGTTTATGCAATTTTATGAAAATGTTGACATGAGCATTACGAAGCATTTGTCATCGTGGTGGAAACGATAGGGGTGCCACGGCAACGATAACGAAAACGATGCCACGGCAACATTCCGATGATCCGGAAGCTCCCGAAGATACCGGTGCAAAAGGAAGTGGGTGTGAGTGTCAACAAATGGTGGGAGTGATCCCGATAACCGTGTGTCCCACATGACGGTGGCAAGGAAACAAGGAACGTGCAAGGATCAATTCGGGCATGGAGCAAACACAGGCAACTCATACAACACATCACAAGCATTCGTTCTTGGACGGTCGCCTCGGGGTTATACCTTCAAAGCATGCAATCGGGATGGTTCGGGTTCATCGAGGGAAGTAGAGGAAGTAGTGGTACTTCCGGGCCTCGGCGACGGAAGAGGTACAGACGTTCTCAAGGCACTTGTCGGTCTGGACTTGGTGTAGTTGTACATGGCAAACGTAGTGGTACTCGGAGTCTTGTCAAACCCAAGTGACGATAGTCATACACGACGCGTTGTGGAAGTAGTTGTACTCGCGGACTTTGGCGGCGGTAGTCGTTCAGGGTCTTGGCGGTTCGTCGCGTAGCCGTACATGTTCGACGTGGTACACGGTTCGAAGTCGTGCATGTCCCGTAGATGTTCAGGGTCACCGTGAGGAACTTGTCGAATCCAAGGTCTCAGTCGTCAGTAGTGGTACACGTTTCGATGGTGAACTTGATGAACTCGACTCCCTTCAGGGTTGTTGCGGTACTAGGGGTCTTCGGACCCGCAGGTCTCGTTCTTGCGACAATAGTTGAACTTGAAGTTATTGGTTCATGGGTCTTCGGCGTCGGTAGTCGTTCTAGGCACCAGGTGTCGAGGTACTTGGCGTTCTTCGGACTTGCTGGTCTCGTTGAAACGAAGGGGTAGTTGGTACAATCCGCGTAGTCGGGCACTTGTCGTCGAGGGACTTGATGGTCTTCACAAAACGAAGGGGTACTCGGAAAAACCCTGTTCTTCGGAGGTCGACGGTAGTGGTTCCCATATCAACAGGGTGTGGTTGTACTTGACAGGTCCGGTCTTGGCGTGCGAACGAAGGATTACAGAAGCATGGGGGTGCAAGTGGTGCCGAGGTGGAATTTTGCAGCGATCATGGAGAGCCTCGGGGCTGCATCACGGCAGTCCAACGACAAGAAGCGGTCACGGTCTTGGCGACGGCGTATAGAAGAGAACGGAGAGGTGCTCGGGGAAACCGGAGCCCAGCAAGGTCCGAGGCGAGGCGGCTGTCAAGGAGGAGTTGGGCGGAGCAGAACCAAGGCAGCAGTGGAGCTCTGAGCTTGGTCCATGGCGGCACCTGTGGACGATGGTGGATCGAGGGGAGGCACCGCAAGGACTTGCCAGATCCTACGCGAGGAGGATGAGAGCGGTTGGACGGTGTGGTCGCCTCACGATGACCCGTGGCATGGGAGGAGCGGGCTTGGGGCGGCCAGCGAGGGCGCACGAGGACCCGCCGGAACCAAGGCCAGGGCAGCGGTTGGAGAGGCGGACGAGCTCTAGGATGGCGCGGGAGGTCCGGCGCAGCGTCCTGGCCAGGCACGGGGAAAAGGAGGCGATGGTTGATACGGGGGGTGAGGGTGCCATGGGAAGGCGGAGTTCCTGCTCGGGGAGGCGCAAGAGATGGGCGCCGTGGTGCCCTAAAGATGGACGAGGCACGGGGAGAAGGAGAGGGAGGTTGGCGCTGTAGAGGGATGCACGTGAGGAAGAGGAGGACGAGGGGATCGGGCACTGGCGGCGGGGGGAGAGCGATGGGATCGTGGGAGTGGGGATCGGGCTAGGTTACAATTATAGGTTAGGTGGGCCGGGGGAGTGGGCCTGCTGGAGCGAAGCTGGGTCTACCAGGGGAAGGAAGGCCTAGGGGGGTCGGCTGGGCCTAAAGGGCCTGGCTGCAGATGGCCTATAGGCCGGCTGGGCCGGCTCTCTCTCTCTCTCTCTCACTCTAAAGAACAAAAAAGCAGAGATATGAAAGAAAAAGAAAGAGAGGTTAGGGGAAAAAGTTGGACATGTCGATAATTTCCCTGGACTCATAAAAATATGAGGAATTTAAATAAAATGAGTAAAGGAATTTTTGAGAGGATAAAGTTCACACAAAGGAACATGTTTGAATTTTTTAAGCCTATTTGAAAAGACTCTAAACGGGCTGAGATTTGAGGAGATGATCCCACACATTAGATGTGATTTATGGGCAAATTTGGGACATTTATAAATGAAGTAAAATTGCAACTCAATTCTACTAAAAGGCCCTAGAGGAAGAAATGAAGTTTAGTTGGATAAAAGAAATTTCAAGAACGGTGCAAATGTGTTATGGTTGATTCCAAGACAATGGAATGGTTTTATATAGCTACCTAAATATTGGGTGGATATGTTATAAAGAGAAACACCATGTGCATTCCCTCGATTTAAATAGATCGAAAGAGCTATGCAATTTATTTAGTTGAGTTGAGGTGCAAAGATTAAAGACATGATGGCATGATGACATGATGCAATGCACATGATGCAAAGAGGAATGCAAGAAGCAAAACAAACACATGACGAAACCAGGAATCCATGGAAGGCATCTGAATCTCCGGTCTTGGGGCGTTACAACACTCCACCACTACGAGAGGATCTCGTCCCGAGATCTAGGATGGCACCGGAGAGAAAACGGAAGAGAAAGAGAAGAGGTAAAATTAAGTAGCTTCTTTGAAACGAGTGAAACCAAAGAACCTTGAAAGGTTAAACCATCTCCGAGAATAGAATACAACGACGATGAACAAAGTTTAAAGCACTCTGTTAGAAAAGAGAAACAAGGAAGAACAAATTCAGACAACACTCCGGTTGAAATGAGATGCAAGACTTGATAAGGTGAAAAGAACTTGAGCAGAGGGTACAACACTCCGGTTAAATGGATATGCAAAGGACAGAGCACGATCCTCACCATTCAAGATGATGAGAGAAAAGAGCAACATCAAAAAGTCTCCGGAAGAATGAAATAATGGAATGGAATGAACGTAGGGAAACAAGATCTTGGGAGAGCACGCTTACAACAAATGCTAGAACGGAGTTGTTGGATTATCAACAACGAAAGGATAAGCTTGATATGGGTTTATGGAATACATCTCAAAATTATGAGGTGACAACCTGCCACTCACAGGAAAAAGATTTGATTGAGAGCTAGAAAAGATAAAAAGCGTCTTCCACCGAGGTGATAAGAAAACTTGGATCATAGGTAATCATCACCAAGAGCAACATTCCCAATGAAAGGCTTTAGGTGAAACATATACCAAGATAACTCCAAGGAAGAAAAAGACGGGTTTAAATATCTCATTCCTGAACTTGTGAATCGTGAAACACAAAGAAATTGTCAAGAATGACATAACACCACCTCAAAAGATAAGGTATAAAGAATTGCACTTCGGAATGCAATATGAAGAAGGCTTGAACTCCTCAAAACAAGACATGTGTTGAACACCATGTTTATTTTTAGAGTATAGCTTTGTGGATCTTATCTTCAAGAGAAACCTTGAAGAACAATTGAAGAATGAAAAGAATCCTTGGCGAACCACCATGTAGAAAACTCTCGAATAACTCCAGATGGATTATAAGAAGGTCACAAGGAAAGGAGGCTTGAAAAAGAAAGAGAAGTTGAAAACAGAAGGTGAAGCCTTATAATGATTTAGATGGATCTCCGTGGTGATATAATTGCGAAATACCTGGAACTCCGGAGAAGAAAGATGAACAAATGAAATCAAGAATTTTGACGAACCTCCAGAATAAGGAATTAATCACTTGGATGAAACAAGAGTAAGAATTATGTTGTGCGTATCATTCACCAATTTAAATTGATGACGAGCAAACGGATTTGGCATACTACTTATTCTCGTAGAAATGGATTAAGGGAGATATAGCTAACTTGATAAGGTCTTTAACGATCCACCGGTAGGATTGAAACAACGAATAAATTGATATGATAAACAAGGAAGAGAAATCTTGAAAGAACCACCATAAGAATTAAAATGACCGAAGAGAAGATAGAGGAACACCGGGAAGAATTATGAAATGAACGAAGATACTTGGGGAAATTTAGATAAAAGTGAACTAAGAGATCCCGAGCTGATTAGAGAAAATTGAATGATGCACCGGTAAGATTTGGAGAACGAGAGCTCAAGGATGGAATGAATAATTCTGAGATGATGGTCTTCAGAGAATCAAACTGAGAAGAATCTTTGAATTGCTCCGGATGGGTGAAAAGAATTATCACAGTCAAAAACAATTATGAGAGGATGGCATAAGGCTAGCAGCAGGAATCTTGAAGAGAATGGAGCAAGATATGGAGGAAAAACTCTTCTTCGGTCTTCAAAATCTGAGAATAACGACGAGAAACACCACCATGAATTGTTTAGACACTCCGGGAGAATCAAAAACGAAGAGGTTGAGCCAACAATGAAAAGAATTTGAAAGATCTTGGGGAAAGACATTTGACTGATGATGATTCATTCTTATGTCAAACTTGGAGAATAATTTGAGGGTAACTCCGGGAAAATAGAAGAGTTAGGTAAGATCCTGGGAAAAGACCTGTGGGTTAGGGCCCACTCAAAAGATACACAGTAGAACGATTTAAAAGAGAGAATGCACCGGTTGAGTTAAATAGCTTGGATGAGATAACATCCTCAAAAGAACTTGCACGAATTGAGAATGGAAACTTGAATCTTCTGAGATTTCTTGAGCACTCCGGAACAATTGAATAGCAAGAAGTGAACAATTAAGAGGTGCACCGGCATGAGAAAGCATTTGAAACAAGAAAATGATATGATCAACAACGCTTGACTTGAATCCACCGGAGAAGAAAAGAGAACGAAGAATGATAACTAGAAGCTCCGTTAGTATCTTCCTGAGAATCACCGAATAAGAGCACTGAAAGAAAGGAATGAAGAGACTTCACATCCATAAAAGGATACTTGAATAAGAAATCTGAGTCCTCGAAGAAAAAGGGTGGGAGGGCAGGAAAACAAAGGAAACTTGGGATAGATGAAGCAAACACCGTTGAGAAGAACTGATAATTGATCTCGCGAATGTTGAAATGATTGGATCCACTTGAAGAGAAAACACGCCGGATGAAAAAGGACTGACATGACAATCTCGATTATCATGAAGGATTAGTATTCACATAGGAATATGAGAACACCACTTAGGAAAGGTATGGAATCAACATTTGACTTCGAAGCAACTCGAATACCACAACTGAAAACAAAACAAAGGATTGGCTTGCAGAAAAAGCCGGAACAAACATATGATAGAGATTTCATCCGAAGTTTTTGTGGTGGGGCCCACATGGGCTCGATCATACATCACCATCATGTACAAGGCAGTGCACATGACATATGAAGCGTCCCCGAGTCAGCATAGCCAAGGACTCTTTAAGACACAATGAGACCACTGTAAAACCAACCGTGGATAGGCGGACCACTAGACGTCGAACCCCAATCTCATATCATGCATCTGTCGGAAAGATATACTAGGAGCTACTTGAATTCCCACTTATAAACTCCCAAAACTTACCGGTTATGCAATCAGGTGTTGGGGATAAAGGAGAAGCATAATATCTCACCCAATACTAACAAATCCTACATCCAGCTGTATTCATCCTTCAACCCATAACCAAGAAACCTTCGGAAATCATTTACCTCAACCTTCGAAAAGCATCCGTTATACGAGTTATGGCAATACTCCCGAACTCCCGGCCCAGTACTGGGTGGCATCGAGGTTATCTCACCAACAACTGCATAAAAGAGATTTTCGATGTCGGCGAAACTCAGGTATTCCAGAATTGTAACGATAAAATTGTGACGACAACACCTCGGAGCTCAACTCCCCGGGACACTGCCACAACCCCTAAATGTCAGGAGGCACCAAGAACAATGTTCTCGTCACAAAACCATCGGAACGATTCCAAGATACCCGTGTGATCCTAACATTTTTTAGTGAAATTTGAGAAGAGAAGGGTCAAAACTCTACGTCAGGAGACCTCACCAGAGCGATGAAGGGACTGGGAAGTAGAAAGAATCCTACTCCGATATATATAATCCTATAAGACTCAAAACAATTTTCTAGAGTCAACAACACCAGCGATTCGATCAAGTAGGGGGCTCCTAAGTCGGGGAAGGCTCTGATACCAACTTGTAACACCCACGATGCGGCTATATCTCCCACGTGTTGGAGCATGACTTAGAGGCATAAACGCATAGTAGGCATGTCACAATAGGGGTAATCTTTACACATCCCATGTACTGAATAAGAAAGGGATAAGGAGTTGGCTTACAATCGCCACTCCAAACAATACATGAATATAGCATTACATCATCCAGATACAAACAAGGCCCGACTACGAAACCAAAATAAAAGAAGACCACCCTAATGCATAGGTCCCCGATCGCCCCGACTGGGCTCCACTACTGATCAACTGAAACGAAACAACAAAAAGAACAAGATCTTCATCGAGCTCCTCCTTGAGCTCGGTTGCGTCACCTGCACGGTTATCATCGGCACCTACAACTGTTTGAAGTAATCTATGAGTCACGGGGACTCAGCAATCTCACACCCTCACGATCAAGACTATTTAAGCTTATGGGTAGGAAAAGGTAGTGAGGTGGAGCTGCAACAAGCACTAGCATATATGGTGGTTAACTTATGCAAAAGGGAGCGAGAAGAGAAACAAAGCATGGTCGATAAACTATCATGATCAAGAAGTGATCCTGAAACTACTTACGTTCAAACATAAGTCCAAAATTGTGTTCACTTCCCGGACTCCGCCGAGAAGAGACCATCACGACTACACACGCGGTTGATGCATTTAAGTTAAGTTAAGTGTCAAGTTCTCTACAACCGGACATTAACAAATTCCCATCTGCCCAAAACCGCGGGAACGGCTTTCAAAAGTTCAAAACCCTGCAGGGGTGTCCCAACTTAGCCCATCCCAAGCTCTCACGGTCAACGAAGGATATTCCTTATCCCAGGAAGACCCGATTAGACTCGGAATCCCGGTTACAAGACATTTCGACGATGGTAAAACAAGACCAGCAAAGCCACCCGATGTGCCGACAATCTCGATAGGAGCTGCACAAATCTCGTTCTCAGGGCAACACCGGATGAGACATCCTACGAGTAAAACCAACCCTCAAGTTTCCCCGAGGTGGCCCCGTAGTCTACTTAGTTCGGACC
>NC_041390.1:382133227-382212954 GCF_002162155.2 Triticum dicoccoides | reverse complement strand
AAGATGACCCTTGAGTCTGCAGAACCCAAGGCAAGGTGATAGGTTGTTAGTGAAAATGTAAAACCAAGGTTGGGCCTTGCTGGAGGAGTTTTATTCAAGGTGAACTGTCAAGGGGTTCTCATTATAACCCAACCACATAAGGAACGCAAAATCAAGGAACATAACACCAGTATGACGAAAACTAGGGCGGCAAGAGTGGAACAAAACACCAGGCATAAGGCCGAGCGTTCCACCCTTTACCAAGTATATAGATGCATTAATTAAATAAGAGATATTGTGATATCCCAACAATAATCATGTTCCAACAAGGAACAAACTCCATCTTCACCTGCAACTAACAACACTATAAGAGGGGCTGAGCAAAGCGGTAGCATAGCCAAACAACGGTTTGCTAGGACAAGGTGGGTTAGAGGCTTGACATGGCAATATGGGAGGCATGATATAGCAAGTGGTAGGTATAGCGGCATAGCAATAGAGCGAGCAACTAGCAAGCAAAGATAGAAGTGATTTCGAGGGTATGGTCATCTTGCCTGAGATCCCGCAAGGAAGAAGAACGAGTCCATGAAGGAGACAAATGGACGTAGTCGAACGGATCCTCAAAACTCCGGAACGGAACCGAAGCTAACGGGAGAGGTAACCCGGAAAGAAGCAAGCAACATAGTAACAGCCATCACATAACCAAGGCATGATGCACAATCAAGTATGATGCATGTCCGGTTTAAGTATGCATGGCATGGCAAAGGGAACAAACAAAACAACAAGTTAAGTGGAGCTCAATATGCAACGAGTTGCATATTGACGGAACACCACATCAATTATTTAGTTCTCTCTTGTTTAAGTACTCAACAATATTAAATGTTGGTTAGCATGGCAAGAGGATAAGCATAATGAAATTATCTATTTAGGCAAGTTTAAATGAGGCTGGAAACATCAAACAACAATTCCGGTAAAACCTCGTGTGCATTAACAATTTAATGCAACAACAAATTAAACATTTTAAAAGTTGTTATCATGATGCGGATGACATGTTCAAGTTTATGAAATTTTATGAAAATGTTGACATGAGAATTATGAAGCATTTGTCATCGTGGCGGAAATGATAGGGGTGCCACGGCAACGATAATGAAAACGGTGCCACGGCAACGTTCCGATGATCCGGTAGCTCCCGAAGATACGGGTGCCAAAGGAAGTGGGTGTGAGTGTCAACAGATGGTGGGAGTGATCCTAGTAACCGGGTGTCCCACATACCCGCGGCAAGGAAACAAGGAACGTGCAAGGATCAATTCGGGCATGGAGCAAACACAGGCAACTCATACAACACATCACAAGCGTTCGTTCTCGGACGGTCGTCTCGGGGTTATACCTTCGAAGCATGCAATCGGGATGGTTCGGCTTCGTCGAGGGAAGTACAGGAAGTAGTGGTACTTTCGGGCCTCGGCGATGGAAGAGGTACAGATGTTCTCAAGGCACTTGTCGGTCCGGACTTGGTGTAGTTGTACATGGCAAACGTAGTGGTACTCGGAGTCTTGTCAAACCCAAGCGACGGTAGTCGTACATGACGCGTTGTGGAAGTAGTTGTACTCGCGGACTTCGGCGGCGGTAGTCGTTCAGGGTCTTGGCGGTTCGTCGTGTAGCCCTACATGTTCGACGTGGTACACGGTTCGAAGTCGTGCATGTCCCGTAGATGTTCAGGGTCACCGTGAGGAACTTGTCGAATCATGGGTCTCAGTCGTCGTTAATGGTACACTTTTCGAAGGTGAACTTGACGAACTCGACTCCCTTCGGGGTTGTCGTGGTACTTGGGGTCTTCGGACTCGCCGGTCTTGTTCTTGCGACAATAGTTGAACTTGAAGTTATTGGTTCATGGGTCTTCGACTTGGTAGTCGTTCTAGGCGCCTGGTGTCGAGGTACTTGGCGTTCTTCGGACTTGCTGGTCTCGTCAAAACGAAAGGGTACTTGGTACAATTCGCGTAGTCGTGCATTTGTCATCGATGGACTTGATGGTCTTGTCAAAACGAAGGGGTACTCGGCAAAACCCTGTTCTTTAGAGGTCGACGGTAGTGGTTCCCGTATCAACATGGTGTGGTTGTACTTGACGGGTCTGGTCTTGGCGTGCGAACGAAGGATCACAGAAGCATGGGGGAGCAAGTGGTGCCGAGGTGGAATTTTGCAGCGATCATGGAGAGCCTCGGGGCTGCATCTCGACAGTCCAACGACATGAAGCGGTCACGGTCTTGGCGACGGCATATAGTAGAGAACGGAGAGGTGCTCGTGGAAACTGGAGCAGAGCAAAGTCCGAGGCGAGGAGGCTGTCAAGGAGGAGTTGGGCGGAGCAGAACCAAGGCAGCAGGGGAGCTCTGAGCTCGGTCCATGGCAGCAGTTGTGGACGATGGTGGATCGAGGGGAGGCGGCGCAAGGACTCGCCTGATCCTACGCGAGGAGGATGAGAGCGGTCGGCCGGCGTGGTCACCTCACCATGACCCGAGGAATGGGAGGAGCGGGCTTGGGGTGGCCTGCGAGGGCGCACGGGGCCCCGCCGGAACCGAGGCTAGGGCAGCGGTTGGAGAGGTGGACGAGCTCTAGGATGGCGCGGGAGGTCCGGCGCGGCGTCCTGGCGAGGCACGGGGCAGAGGAGGCGATGGTTGATACGGGGGGTGAGGGCGCCATGGGAAGGCGGAGTTCCTGCTAGGGGAGGCGCAAGAGATGGGCGCCGTGGTGCTCTGAAGATGGACGAGGCACGGGGAGAAGGAGAGGTAGGTTGGCGCTGTAGAGGGAGGCGCGTGAGGAAGAGGAGGTCGAGGGGATCGGGCGCTGGTGGCGGAGGGAGAGCGATGGGATCATGGGAGTGGGGATCGGGCTAGGTTAGAATTATAGGTTAGGTGGGCCGGGGGAGTGGGCCTGCTGGAGCGCAGCTGAGCCTAGCAGGGGAAGGAAGGCCTAGGGGGGTCGGCTGGGCCTAAAGGGCCTGGCTGCGGATGGCCTATAGGCCGGCTGGGCTGGCTCTCTCTCTCACTCTGAGATATGAAAGAAAAAGAAAGAGAGGTTAGGGGGGAAATTTGGACATGTGGATAATTTCCCTGGACTCGTAAAAATATGAGGAATTTAAATAAAATGATGAAAGGAATTTTAGAGAGAATAAAGTTCACACAAAGGAACATGTTTGAATTTTTGAAGCCCATTAGAAAAGACTCTAAACGGGCTGAGATTTGAGGAGATGATCCCACACATTAGATGTGATTTATGGGCAAATTTGGGACATTTATGGATCAAGTAAAATTGCAACTCAATTCTACTAAAAGGCCCCAAAGGAAGGAATGAAGTTGAGTTGGATAAAAGAAATTTCAAGAACGGTGCAAATGTGTTATGGTTGATTCCAAAACAATGGAATGGTTTTATATAGCTCCCTAAATATTGGGAGGATATGTTATAAAGAGAAACACCATGTGCATTCCCTCAATTTAAATAGATCGAAAGATCTATGCAATTTATTTAGTTGAGTTGAGGTGCAAATATTAAAGACATGATGGCATGATGACATGATGCAATGCACATGATGCAAACAGGAATGCAACAAGCAAAACAAAACCCATGACGAAACCCAGAATCCATGGAAGGCATCTGAATCTCCGGTCTTGGGGCGTTATAGTTGACCCAACCATCCATTGAGCCATCAGCAGGACAGAACAAGCGAAGGAAGGGAGGCCCCATCAAGTACTTTCCCGCTGAGCTCCCAGGAGCTGCCAGCAAAGACGTTGCCGGATGCCCCAAGCTTGCCGGGGAGCAGAAATCTCCGGTGGGGCCCCAAGCCCCGACCGTAGAGGCAGTTGCCCCTGCGGCCGAAGATGAGACTTTAGTCCTTGCCATCAAGCCCTAGGCTCCGGCATGGATGCATCGCACCGTATGTTTCCTCCAAACAGGGGAACTCCTGAGGAACAGGAAGAGGCAGAGAAAGTAGCCCGTCAATCCAGCATGTAATAGTTTGTGGATGATGCCCTATACAGAAGGAGACCGAATGGTGTGAAACTAAAGTGCATTCCTTGGGATGACGGACTCGAGCTGTTGGCAGAGATACATGGAGGCATGTGTGGCTCCCACATAGGGTCGAGAGCCCTTGCCGGAAAAGTGTTCCGGCAAGATTTCTTTTGGCCCACCGCTCTCCAGGATGCAACTGCACTAGTAACCAAGTGTGAAGCATGCCAGTTCCATTCAAAGAAGCTTCATCAGCCGGCTCAAGCCCTTCAAACAACCCCTCTTTCCTGGCCATTTTTGGTCTAGGGGCTCGACATACTGGGCCCCTTTCCCCGTGCTGTTTGGGGCTTTGAATACTTGTACGTCGCAATCGACAAGTTCACAATGTGGCGGGAAGTGGAACCGGTGAGAAAGGTGACAGCACAATCAGCCTTCGAGTTCTTCAAGGGACTAGTTTGCCGTTTCGGTGTGCCAAATAGAGCCTTCACCGACAATGGCTCATAGTTCACGAGCCGCACCTTCATGCAGTACATTCAAGACCTCGGCGGCAAGGTTTGTTTTGCTTCGGTTGCTCATCCCAGAAGCAACAGCCAGGCTGAGAGGGCGAATGTGGAACTGCTGTAGGGCCTCAAAACCAAAACTTTTGACAGGCTGCACAAGTGCGGAAGGCGCTGGATTGATGAGTTGCCAACGGTTCTTTGGTCGATCAAAATGACACCAAATCGAGCCACTAGCCTGACACCCTTTGCCCTGGTATACGGGGCAGAAGCAGTTTTCCGCACGGAACTCATATACGGGTCACCTCGAGTGCTCGCTTATGACGAGCTTGAGCAAGAGCAGTTGCACAAAGATGATGCCATGCTCCTTGAGGAAGATCGTCTTCAAGCTGTTGTGCGATCCGCTCATTACCAGCAAGCCTTGTGCCGCTACCATAGCTACAAGGTTCATGCCCGAATCCTTGAGGAATGCGACCTTGTTCTTCGGCGGATCCAATCCGCCAAGAATTCAAACAAGTCGACGCCAAAGTGGGAAGGCCCTTATCGGGTAATATGTGTCACCAGGCCCGTATCGGAGACCGAGGATGGCATGCCGGCGAGCAATTCCTGGAACATCGAACATCTTTGCAAGTTTTACCCCTAAGGCGCGGTTGCCGGGAGCCCCGACAACCCCCCTTTTGTACTTGCCTTGCTGGCAAGGCATGTAACCCTATGTACAAAGCCAGGCGCAGACCTTGCGCGCAGTCAGGGAAAGAAACCCTTAGTATTCCTGTTGATTTCTATGATTATGTGTATACGTATATGCATGCTTATCCAGGGTATTGTACTACTTTTTGATTCCAACAAATATTAACGGGCTGCCAAGGGTCCATGCTCTTGCCCTCTTTTCCTTCCAGCCACGGCAAGGACGCTCAATCTCGCCAAGGACCCGGCTCCGGCAAGAAGTTGAGAAGACCGCCCGACACGGCGGTCCATGACAAACCAAATAGATAAAGTTTACCTCTTGCCCATCCATGTTCGTAACCTGTGTCTTGTGCATTAGAAAACCTCGCCACTCTCTTTTGAAAGACTCGGGTACTCCCATTCCCGGCCCGAACGCTGCTTTGGTCGGAGTGGTCGTAGTAGCCTTTGTTTGTAACCTGGCAGATGTGATTCTCCGGCAGGCGGAAAGGGCACCGGCAAGACGGCTTGCCGTGAGAACTCGTTTATTTGTGTTAAAGAGGCATTTTGCCTCTGCACGAGCGTATCCGTGCACGTGTTCCCAGCAAGGCTAGTCTTTTTCATTAAAATGCTGATACAAGTACGAATGTTGCGGAACATAATCATGGGCTCGAGAGATTACTTTACTTAGAAATTAAAATTCGGCAAATGCCTACAAGTTTAGGAAAAAAAGATAAGTGCCCAGTGATCTCCATTCTTGCCCTTTTCCTCCTAGGTGCGGTAGGTGAAGGCAAAGAAGGGGCGACGGGGAACCCGCTGATGGAGAGCATGGCGGGGATGGCCCTCGGCAAGGCACGTGGCCGAGGGAGGAGGGTGATGCAGATGACGACACTACTGCCGACGATCATCCGGAGTCGGAATCGGCGTCCTCCCGCCCGGTGCCCTCCTCCTCGCCGTTACTCGAGGAGGAGCTCTCTTCGTCGGTCGAGCTCTCCGCGCAGCACCCTAACCTTCTTCCCAAGCGCTCGAAGACCTTGACGGAGAGGAGGTCTCTCTCCACTAATTTGAAGTGGAGAATGTGCCCCTTCATCAAGCAGTGGGCGCGTGCGAAGGTTTTCCAACCCCAACGAAGAAGCATTACATGAGGGACGGGGAACCTGCTGTTCTCCCATATGTCGCCATTGCAACACCCCTTCACGTGAAGCCTCAGCCTCTGCAGCTGGTCAATCTCCAGCACCCTCACGAACGCGTCAGGGAGGTGAAGGCGGCTACGTAGCGGCTCGCACAACTTCAAGATGAACTCCAGCGCCGTGTCCCCGACATGGCTGCTCGACGAAGCAGGAGGAGATGGTGGTAGAGATGGTGGCGAGGATGGTGACGTCGCAGGTGTCCCCCTTTCGCTCCCACCTCTGCCTCGACTGCCTAGCCGACCACGCCCCCGTCCGGTGCCTCCACCTTGGGCGTCTGGCTCTTCCTTAACCGCCTTGGCTCTTTGACGAGAGGAAGATCTAGTCGCCTCCACAGAAGGATGGTGTCGGTGTAAAAACCGACGGATCTCGGGTAGAGGGTCCTGAACTATGCGTCTAAGGCAGATGGTAACAGGAGGCAGGGGACATGATGTTTTACCTAGGTTCGGGCCCTCTTGATGGAGGTAAAACCCTACGTCCTGCTTGATTATTCTTGATAATATGAGTAGTACAAGAGTTGATCTACCACGAGATCAGAGAGGCTAAACCCTAGAAGCTAGCCTATGGTATGATTGTATGTTGTCCTACGGACTAAAACCCTCCGGTTTATATAGACACCGGAAGGGGCTAGGGTTACACAGAGTCGGTTACAAGGAAGGAGATCTACATATCCGTATTGCCAAGCTTGCCTTCCACGCCAAGGAAAGTCCCATCCGGACACGGGACGAAGTCTTAAATCTTGTATCTTCATAGTCCAACAGTCCGGCCAAAGGATATAATCCAGCTGTCCGGATACCCCCCTAATCCAGGACTCCCTCAGTAGCCCCTGAACCAGGCTTCAATGACGATAAGTCCGGCGCGCAGATTGTCTTCGACATTGCAAGGCGGGTTCCTCCTCCGAATACTTCATAGAAGATCTTGAACACGAGGATCGTGTCCGGCTCTGCAAAAGAAGTTCCACATACCACCGTAGAGGGAATAATATTTACACAAATCTAATCTGCTGACATACCCTGTAGTGTGACATCACACCACAACCAGGTCTTTATTCGAATCGTTTTTTATAACCTATCTCAGCGTGTTTCGTGAGGCGGTTTCCTTGGCACGTCTTGTCGAAGCAGAGATCGTGTCCCCTCATTACGGGATCCTCATTAATACGGACGTGGGTAACCCAACTGCGCCTATTAGTAGGACTCCTAAATCTTAGGCAAGTCCCAAACGACCACGAGGAGGATTCTTGATATTCACCCTCTTTATAAAGGAGACAAGGCCTTTTCCTCTCGATTTTAATCGAATCCGCCTCTCGCATCGAGTTCCAACACCCGAAGCTTAGGTTTAGGTACTTCGGACCTTCAACTATGTCCGGATCAAACCTTCAAGGTCGGTGGATACCTTCCTCCGTCACAGAGGATGACATCAAGAAGTTGAGAGAGGCCAGATATCTGAGCTCCAAAATTTCGCATCGGCTGCCTGCCCGAGGGCAGGTCGTCCCTACTCCCGAACCCAACAAGATCGTCGTGTTCGTCTCCCACTTCCTCCAAGGACTAGGCCTCGCTCTGGATCCCTTTGTTAGGGGTCTCATGTTCTATTACGGGCTAGATTTTCACGATCTGGCCCCGGATTCCCTTCTTCACATCTCGACATTTATTGTCGTATGTGAGGCCTTCCTCCGCATCACCCCTGACTTTGGCCTGTGGCTCAAGACCTTCGATGTGAAGCTGAAGATGATCGAGGGGCAGCACGCAGCGTGCGGAGGCGCTTCAATAAGCAAAATTGCTGACGCTCCATGGCCTGAGGGTTACTTCCCAGAGGTGTCCGGATTGTGGCAGCGGGAGTGGTTCTACATCACAGCCCCCCGAAGTGCCAAGTGGGTAGCTGCCCCCGCCTTCCGCTCAGGCCCCCCACCACAACTGATGGCATGGATCCGCAGGGGGCTGAGTTGGGGTCCAGCCAAGGACGTGCCAATACTGGAAAGCCGTATCCGAGATCTCCTCGAGAGAGATATCAGTCTGGTTATGGTAGTGCAAGTTATGCTAGTCTGTCAAGTCCAGCCTTGCAAACACCGGCCCCTTCGCATGTGGGAATTCAACCCGGAAGGACCGCGAGCTATCCAACATTTCCTCGGCATGATGCACGAAGAGATGTACAAATTGTTCTTTGGACCACAAATGATGTGTCGGGACATCACTGAGGATGCAGGTCTGAGCTGTAATCGCCCGGATACCCAAGTAAGTAGCCCCACAACCGAATACACTATCCGTTTTATTTATAGCAACGTTGCCCTAAAAAATAAAAACCGCTCTTGGTCCAGGATTGGATAGCGAAGGCAAAGTTAATCAGGTGTCCGGCCCCCCTCCCTGAGACCTCACCAAATCCCGTGATAACCAGGAGGTTAGCGCCTCCGTGAAGGAGGTTAGCCAGGGAGGAGGGACTGAAACTTCCTCTCCCCAGGGAAGGAAGAGGACCGCCTCTGAGGAACCAGAGACAATGGCCTCCAAACGGGGGAAGAAATCTTCGCCGGAGGGTCCTGCCTCGGGGGCTACCCTGGCCGCACTATGCCCTCAAGGGGATCAGCCCTCCACTGAGCTGTAAGTAAAAAGGGTACTTAATAATGAAAATATCTCGCTTTACTTCTGACGAAAATAACCGAAGCATTTATCTTGCAGTTCGGATCTTAGCCCTTCTCAGCAGAGCTCGTCTTCAGGTGATCTTCTGCCAGAGATGATGGAGAGCGAAACGCCTCCCCCTGCCACACCGCCTCACGAGGTGGGCGACCCTGAGGTGTCGTCGCGGAGGGTTTCTCCTGATCCGGCAAGGCCATAAGGTAATCCTATGGCCACCCGAAGTCCTCAGTATCCGGCTCTTGAAGAGAGCAATCAAAAGAGTCCGGCACCGTCTGGCGTGCGGTCGGACGTACAGAGGGATCTGCTAGAGCAAGCGGCTATCTCAGAAGAGCACCGTACATTAATGGGTACGGTGATTGAAAGGATTTCGTCCGCCGAAAGCAGGTTGCATGAAGCCTTTATGAGTCTACTGACGGGTTTTGAGGTACGTGAAATGATGTATATTTTTGACAGTATCGCACATTTTTTAGATGAGCCCTGTGTAGATAGTAGCCCCTGAGACTCTGGTTGTCGTCAAAAACGGCGGCAAACAGAGGATCACAGTCCCAGGTAATAACCAGACCGCCTGTATGCGCAGGTGGTTGAAGCTCCGGTGGCTAGCCGGACTGATGGGTTTGCCGAACTAAAGCGGCATCTAGATGTGGCAGATGCCGACATCGTGCTTGCCAACAAGCGGCTTGACGAGGCACTGGGTAGGTGATTTTTCTGGTGATTGTCACGTAATAAGAGCAGCATGATGCCAGTATATTTAATATGTTGTGACTGTAGATGGAGCTGCCACCATGGAGACCCTTCGGGCGGAGCTTGCCCGAGCCAAGGAGCAAGCAAGGAGTAGCAATGCGGCCGCTTTAAAGGTGGCCGGAGAGTTAAGGGCCGAATAGGCCACGCATTGCGAGAGCAAGGAAAAAATAGCCAAGATGGCAGTAGAGTTAAAAGATGCTGCTGACCGTTACCAGCTTCTTGAAGAAGAAAACCGGGAGAAGGTGACGGACCTAGAAAAGGCCCGGGTGGCTGCCAAGGAAGCCCGCTCCCAAATTAGAGCGATGAAGGAGGAGCTCCATCAAGCTGCGGATATTGTATCCGGGAAGCCCTTCTTGTTGCGGACTAAGTTCGGGGATCTGAAGTATGCACCTCTGGACCGGCTATGGAGTTCTGCAGATGCCTAAGTGGATTTGGCTGCAAGTGCTACTGATGCGGCCGAGTACTTCAAGGATCGGAAAGATCACGAAGTGGAAAAACTGTTTTGGTCACAGTTTCATGCTCCAGCCCGTCCGCTGCTGTTGAATGAGAAAATGGCCGAGTGAGACGAGCTCCCTAGATTATCCGGACTTGCCATGAGGTCTGTTGTGGATCATCTGTGGACGAGAGGGCCAAGGCCGATAGCTACTTTAGCTTAGTGCAACAATTCCTTGGTGTTGTGCCACACATTGATGCTGTAAAGAGGTCGGCGTGCATAGAAGGCTCGCGGATGGCCCTTGCCCGTGTCAAAACATATTGGGCGGAGATGGATGCCACCACTGTTGCGGCACAGGGTTCGGCCATAGGCCGAGTGGCTGACAAGCACTACTTTGAAGAAGTTCTTGAAGGCGCTCGTTCGATAGAGGCTCAGTGCTCAAAGAATGTTATGTTTGAGTGACATGTATTCCCATTGTAAAAACAATGTTTTATTGAGTTTATCAAGGCTGTATTTATACTTTTGCCCGAAAGTACTATGATGCCTCCTATGCGGCCGTTTATGTACATATGTATATAACCTGAAAAATGGCAGTCGTCGGCTTCAGCCCCCACGCATATAATGCGGGGGTGTTCGCAGAAGACGCTTGTTCACACTTGATCCAACGTCTTGGTCTATTAAGGAGGTGATAACGCAGAGAACTAGGCAATCGGACTATAATGCTGTAACACTTTCACTTAGCCAGAGGAGTTTGACAGTGGGGCTACTATATAGCCCCTGGTGGCTCTGCACTCATCCGAATTCGGGGTGCGTACATGCCTGGCCGGGAAACGGCCCCTCGTTAAGGTGGAGGAATCCCGAAGATTCCGCTAGGTCATCGAGTGGTTGACCAGCCTCACGCTATATCATGACAGTCAGTTTTCGGCTTTCTCTATTGGGGTGCTCATCCGGATGAATCAAGGCACAATCATAGTAGTTCTCCTGGTGCCGCCTTAGCCGATAGAGCGGAACGTAAGGCAGCAAAACAAAGGAGCCGGGTAAACCCAACATTTGACCAAAGACATGATTTGGAGCTGATGCATATAAGGCCAAACTCGTGACGCCGAACACTCCCTAAGGTATTCGATCTTTATGATGTAAGCCGGGCTTAAGTAGTGCCCTTTGTAATAAGCCCCTGGTGTCCAGGTACGTGCAATATTCTGACATGGACACATGCCAATACGTCAGCATCCTTCTCAATTGTACTGAGAATCCGGGGGATGTGTATCAACAAGAGACAGTAAAAAAGGTTTACGCAGGGTCTTAATCTAAAAAGAATCCTTGGAACGGGTCCCTGCTGCACGTCTGCGCCTGTGTCTCCTTTGTGCCGTATCCTGGACGGGTGTAGCACGATGGTCATCTGTAAAAGAGAGGAACTTAGTTGAAAAGTTGTCGTGCAAAAAGGTAGGTTATACTAAATAAACCATGTACAGTTCAAGATGAGTAAAGTTGAGCCTAATTGCCACTTGTTTGCGCGCGTTGAGCCCCTTGTATTGTAATAGGGGTATAGCCATCAAATCTGTATCAATTACATATAGCTGCACCGGACTCGTCCAACCGCGTCCGTGGTCTTAACGACCTGTCAGATACTTTTGTTGGTGAGGCCGTTTAGTGTGCGGCTGCCAAGGCAGCCGCACGGTCTTCCGCATGCAAGGAGCGCTCAATATTTACATTTACTGTAATGATGCCACGTGGACCGGGCATCTTAAGCATGAGAGAAGCGTAATGCGGTATTGCGTTAAAGCGAGCGAAAGCTTCGCGTCCGAGTAGTGCTTGATAACCACTTTGGAACAGAGCGATGTGGAACGTTAAATTTTCGCTGCGGAAGTTATCGGGAAAGCCGAATATAACATCGAGTAGTAGGGAGCCCGTGCAATGGGCCTCTGGCCCTGGCGTTACTCCTTTAAAGGTAGTATTGTTGTGGCTAAATTTTTGTTGGGTCTAACCCCATTTTGCGGACTGTGTCCTGATATATCAGGTTTAAACTACTGCCGCCGTCCATCAGGACTTGTGTGAAGTGGTATCCGTCAATTATTGGGTCTAATACCAAGGCAGCCCATCCTGCACGCCGGATACTTGCCGAGTAATCACGATAGTTGAAGGTGACCGGTTGGGACGACCAGTGGCAGAACTCCGCGGTGATAGGCCCTGGGGCATGTGTCTCTAGGAGTGCCGCTTTGTTTCTCCCCTTTGTCACGTGTAACACGTTTACTGTTTTGACTTCTGGTGGGAATTTCTTCTGTTCCCCCATGCTTCGCTTGCGAGGGTCGTCCTCGTCTTCGCTTGGTGTATCCTGCCCCTTATATTCGGCGTTGAGCTTGCCGGACTGCTTGAAGACCCAACATTCTCTATGGGTATGGTTTGCAGGTTTATCGGGGGTGATGTGGATCTGACATATTTTATCCAGAATCTTGTTTAGGCTGGACAGTTCGTCTCTGTTGCCTTTAGAGGGAAACTTTTATTGACCTAGCCGAGAGCTTCTAAATCCGGCATTTACCGCCGTGTTCTTCGGGCTGTCTTCTTTATTCCGGCGCTTGTTTTTGCTGCGTTGTGGTTTCCCGTTTCCGTCCCTAACTTCGGATGTACTTGGGTCGCTGGTGCTGCATCGGGCTAACCAGCTGTCCTCGCCCGCGCAGAAGCGGGTCATGAGGCTTGTTAATGTTGCCATTGTTCTCGGCTTTTCTTGGCCGAGGTGTCTGGCAAGCCATTCGTCTCGAACGCTGTGCTTAAAAGCTGCTAAGGCATCGGCGTCCGGGTAGTCGACTATTTGGTTCTTTTTAGTGAGAAACCTGTTCCAAAGCTTTCGGGCTGACTCTCCGGGCTGTTGAGTTATATGACTCAAATCGTCTGCATCCGGTGGTTGGACATAGGTCCCTTGAAAATTTGCCCGAAAAGCGTCTTCGAGCTCTTCTCAGCTTCCAATGGAGTTTTCGGGGAGGCTTTTAAGCCAGTGCCGAGCTGGCCCTTTGAGCTTGAGGGGTAAGTACTTGATGGCGTGGAGATCATCTCCTGGAGCCATATGGATATGGAGGATGTAGTCATCAATCCAGACCCCAGGGTCTGTCGTTCTGTCGTACGCCTCTATGTTTACGGGTTTGAATCCCTTTGGAAATTCATGGTCCAGCACCTCGTCGGTGAAACATAGGGGGTGTGCGGCACCCTTGTATTTGGGTGTATCGTGGTGTTGGGATGTTTATTGTGTTGCATTACATGCTGGAGCGCGCTTGCGTGGCCCATAGATGGATCTGGTTGCGTCGTCCTTTTGATGCGAGCCCTCACGTGGATTGCATACTGGCTTATGTACGACGTCGTTTGCCGCTCTATGTTGGCCACGAGGTCGTCTATCCGACTGGATGGCCGTTTTGTTTTTTTGTTGCGGGGGATCTAAGGCCTCCTCATCGAATTCAGGTAGCAACTTTCGCTTTTCGGGTAGCTCTTGGTGCGGCGATTACTGCCGTACTTCGCTGCAGTGTTGAGTACTTCACTCCATCTGATTCTGAGTGTGTCTTGTGCATCCCTGATCCTTTGCTTCTGCTTTTTCAGGCTCCTCGCAGTGGCAACAAGCCTTTGATGAGTATTCTATTGCTCCCGGTGCCTGTCCGGTGTGATGTCGTCCGGACTGTTATCTTCGACGGAGTCGGGTTGTTTGGTTTGATTCTCCGTGTTGCCGTGGTCGGGCGATGGTTCACCCTGCTCTATCGTTGGGTCTATATGATCGTTGTTTCTGCCGAGGCGGTATTTGGAGTGGCGCTTATGCCGCCGCTTTGACTGCTTCTCGAGGGAACAACCCTTCGCTGCTTCCTTCCGTTCCTCGTCGTCGTTTTCTTTGGGTGTGTCCACCATGTATACATCATATGCTGAAGTGGGCATCCAGTGCCCTGTGGCCAGTGGTTCCTGTTCGTCTCCTGCATCGTCGTCCATACCGTCGATGTCTTCAGAGTCGAAGTCGAGCATGTTGGTTAAATTGTCGACAGAGGCTACTGAGAGGGTGGTGGGTGGGCGGCGAATTTCATCATCATCCGCATCCCAATCCTGCCGAACATAGTTCGGCCAGGACTCTCCTGACAGGGAGAGACCTTAATGAGTTCAGCATGTCGCCGAAGGGCGAGTGACAAAAGATATCCGCGGAGGTGAACTCCATGATCGGCGCCCAGTCGGATTCAATAGGCGCGGGCGCAGGCGGTTCGGAGTCTGTGGCCGGGGAAGAATCCGGCAATTTGGCGTCATGGCTCTCATGAAGGGTAAGGTCGATACTCGGCTCGATCGCCACTGAGAATGCGGCCTCCGTGGCGGGGTATATCCCCCCGTCCGTGGATGGTGCAATCGGCTCCGAATTGAGGGTCAGAGCGGTTGCCGGTGCGATCTCCTGCACACTATCCGATGGTTGAGCTAAATCATGCTCATCGTGCCCGTGCGGTGATAACCCACAAGTATAGGGGATCGCAACAGCTTTCGAGGGTAGAGTATTCAATCCAAATTTATTGATTTGACACAAGGGGAGCCAAAGAATATTCTCAAGTATTAGCAGCTGAGTTGTCAATTCAACCACACCTGGAAACTTAGTATCTGCAGCAAAGTGTTTAGTAGCACAGTAATATGATAGTGGTGGTAGCAGCAACAAAAGTAAAGACAGCAAAAGTAATGTTTTTGGTATTTTGTAGTGATTGTAACAGCAGCAGCGGGAAAGTAAATGAGCGTAAACCAGTATATGGAAAACTCGTAGGCACCGGATCAGTGATGGATAATTATGCCGGATGCGGTTCATCATGTAACAGTCATAACATAGGGTGACACAGAACTAGCTCCAATTCATCAATGTAATGTAGGCATGTATTTCGTATATAGTCATACGTGCTTATGGAAAAGATCTTGCATGACATATTTTGTCCTACCCTCCTGTGGCAGCGGGGTCCTATTGGAAACTAAGGGATATTAAGGCCTCCTTTTAATATAGAACCGGAACAAAGCATTAGCACATAGTGAATACATGAACTCCTCAAACTATGGTCATCACTGGGAGTGGTCCCGATTACTGTCACTTCGGGGTTGCCGGATCATAACACATAGTAGGTGACTATAGACTTACAAGATAGGATCAAGAACTCACATATATTCATGAAAACATAATAGGTTCAGATCTGAAATCATGGCACTCGGGCCCTAGTGACAAGCATTAAGCATAGCAAAGTCATAGCAACATCAATCTCAGAACATAATGGATATTAGGGATCAAACCCTAACAAAATTAACTCGATTACATGATAAATCTCATCCAACCCATCACCGTCCAGCAAGCCTACAATGGAATTACTCACGCACGGCGGTGAGCATCATGAAATTGGTGATGGAGGATGGTTGATGATGACGACGACGACGAATCCCCCTCTTCGGAGCCCTGAACGGACTCCAGATCAGCCCTCCCGAGAGGTTTTAGGGCTTGGCTACGGCTCCGTATCGTAAAATGCAATGATTTCTTCTCTCTGATTTTTTCTCTCCGAAAGCAAATATATAGAGTTGGAGTTGGCGCCGGAGGGCATCCAAGGGGCCCACTAGGTAGGGGGGCGCGCCCTAAGGGGGCGCGCCCCCAACCCTCGTGAGAAGGGTGTGGGCCCCCTGGTCTTCATCTTTGGCGAGGATTTTCTATTATTTTTTCTAAGATGCTCCATGGAGTTTCAGGTCATTCCGAGAATATTTGTTTTCTTCCCATAAAACAACACCATGGCAATTCTGCTGAAAACAACGTCAGTACGGGTTAGTTCCATTCAAATCATACAAGTTAGAGTCCAAAACAAGGGCAAAATTGTTTGGAAAAGTAGATACGATGGAGATGTATCAACTCCCCCAAGCTTAAACCCTTGCTTGTCCTCAAGCAATTCAGTTGACAAACTGAAAGAAAGAAAGAAAAACTTTTAGAAACTCTGTTTGCTCTTGTTGTTGTAACTATGTCAAGCCAACATTCAAGTTTTCAGCATAGATCATAACTAACCACATTTGCAATAATTCTCAGGTCTCATAATTACTCATATCAATAGCATAATAAACTAGCAAGTCATAATAATAAATCTCACATGACAACACTTTCTCAAAACAATCATAATATGATATAACAAGATGGTATCTCGCTAGCCCTTTCTGAGACCGCAAAACATAAATGCAGAGCACCTTTAAAGATCAAGGACTGACTAGCCATTGTAATTCATGGTAAAAGAGATCCAATCATAGTCATACCCAATATAAATTAACAGTGATGAATGCAAATGACGACTGTGCTCTCCAGCTAGTGCTTTTTAATAAGAGGGTGATAACTCAACATAAAAGTAAATGGATAGGCCGTTCGCAGAGGGAAGCAGGGATTTGTAGAGGTGCCAGAGCTCGGTTTTGAAATAGAGATAAATTGTATTTTGAGCGGTATACTTTCATTGTCAACGTAACAACTAAGAGATGGCGATATCTTCCATGCTAAACACATTATAGGAGGTTCCCAAACAGAATGGTAAAGTTTATACTCCCCCTCCACTAACAAGCATCAATCCATGGCTTGCTCGAAACAACGAGTGCCTCCGACATACATCAGGTCCTAGGGGGAGTTTTGTTTGCAAATAATTTTGATTTAGTTTTCATAAAGCGTGGGACTGGGCATCCCGGTGACCAGCCATTTTCTCGTGAGTGAGGAGCGGAGTCCACTCCTCTTGAGAGTAACCCGCCTAACACGGAAAATAAGGTCATCCTTGGTTGGTACATGAGCTATTCGAGCATACAAAACAGAATGTTTATTTGAAGGTTTAGAGTTTGGCACATACAAATTTACTTGGAACGGCAGGTAGATACCGCATATAGCAAGGTATGGTGGACTCATCAAGAATAACTTTGGGGTTTATGGGATTGCATGCACAAGCAGTATTCCCGCTTAGTACAGGTGAAGGCTAGCAAAAGACTGGGAAGCGACCAACTAGAGAGCGACAACAGCCATGTACATGCATTAAAATTAATAAACATTGGATGCAAGCATGAGTAGGATATAATTCACCATGAACATAAATATCGTGAAGGCTATGTTGATTTTGTTTCAACTACATGCGTGAACATGTGCCAAGTCAAGTCACTTAAATCATTCAAAGGAGGATACCACCCCATCATACCACATCATAATCATCTCAATAGCATGTTGGCACACAAGGTAAATCATTATAACTCATAGCTAATCAAGCATGGCACAAGTAACTATGATCTCTATTTGTCATTGCAAACATGTTTATCCATAATAAGCTGAATCAAGAACGCGGGACTCGTCATATTTACAAAAAACAAAAGAGGTCGAGTTCATACCAGCTTTTCTCATCTCAGTCAGTCCATCATATATCATCATGATTGCCTTTCACTTGCACGACCGAATGGTGTGAATAATAATAAGAGTTAACGTGCATTGGACTAAGCTGGAATCTGCGAGCATTCAATAAACAAGAGAAGACAAGGCAATATGGGCTCTGGGTTAAATCAACAATAATGCATATAAGAACCACTTCAACAATTTAATTATGGTCTTCTCCTACTGACCACCAAAGAAAAGAAATAAAACTATTTACACAGGAAAGCTCCCAACAAGCAAAAGAAGAACGGGAAATATTTTTGGGTTTTTCTTTTTAATTATTACTACTACAGCAGAAAAATAACTACTACTAATTTTTTGTTTTTTCTTAAGGTTTAGCAAACACTCAAGAAGAAAGCAGGAAAAAGAAAATAAAATAGCATGGATATTATAGTGAAAAAGTATGAGCACCGACATCTAGTAATGAGTGTGTGTGAACATAAATGTAATGTCGGTGAGAAATACGTACTCCCCCAAGCTTAGGCTTTTGGCCTAAGTTGGTCTATGGCCACGGCTGGCCTGGCGGATATCCATAATAATAGTTGTTGGGGTCGTACTGTGATGAGGAGGAATAGTTGGGATCATACTGTGATGAAGAAGAAGGCTCCGATTGCCACTGGCTGGCAATCATCTCATGATCCCACTGATAGTTAGACTGCAGTGCAGGATCAAATTGTGGTTCCGGTTCTGGCTCCTCGACTGGTGCAGGGTTCCGGTAGGCGTGAATAGTCATCAATAGAACAAGGTACGTGCCTACAGTCAAATCAAACAAAGAAGGAGCAGGCAGGGTAATAGTCTCAGGGTGATGTTTGTTAAAGAACAATTGATATTTAAGCTCTCCTGTCCTATTCTTAACAATAAAATCATGTGCCACCATACTTTTATGATCTAGATAAACACGGGGCAGCACCTTTTCTTCCTTCTCAGCATGCCTAATAGGTATGTTAAAATGTGCAGCTAGGCGTGTAGCATAGATGCCTCCAAAGATGGGACCCTTAGTACAATTCATACTTAACCGCCTAGCAATAATACCGCCCATACTAAAAGTGTTATCATTGTATAAACCGTGGTGCAAAATAATTATGTCAGGGATACTAAGATTTCCACAGTTTCCGTGTCCAATTAAACAACGACTAGCAAATAATGCAAAGTAACGTAAAATAGGAAAATGTATGCTAGTGATTCGTGCATCGGAAACCTTCCTAGTTTCTCCAACAGTGATAGTATCAATAAACCCAGCCACATCATCATAATGTGATTCTTCTGTCTTGCCCTCAAAAGGGACTAAACAAATCCGACATAAATCATAAAGTGACATCTCCTTATGCTCATCATATAAATGAAACTCCACCGTGGGTGGTTGGTTCCAAGAATTAAAATGAACGTTTTGCACAAAAGTATTTGTGAGTAAGAGATACTGATCGCATCGGTCGTGGAGGAAAGCGGTGAGGCCTGCATTGTGAGCCAATTCATGAAAATCTTCGTAGATACCGGCTGCTCTCAAGAAATCATCATAAGGCCATTCACATGCCGGAATCTCCGCGGTGCGCGGCAAATTATACTTAGACTTCGGTGCCTTTTCCTTCGAACTTTGGCTCGATGAGCCCCTCAAGAATCTCCTCATTATTTTTCTGAAATAATATGAAATTTTTAGTAACTTCAATCAAAAGTGAACCAACTTAAATAAAACTGATAGCAACTACTCCTACAAGTGCCTAGAGCCTATATCAAGCATTAGAACTACTTAGAACCATATAAATTTGACATGCAAGCTCAAGAACATGGTAACCTATGCAGCACAAATTTGCAAAGAATAAAGCACTAGAACAAAAACTAATTGGACCAATGGAGGAGTCACATACCAAGGAACAATCTCCCCAAGCAGTTTTACGAGAGGTGCTTTGAGCAAGGAGATCGAAAATCACAACAAAAGTGGCTGGAACTCGTGCTTGAGTTTGTTTTTCGGGTTTGTGTGAGATAGAGGAAGAAGATGGGTGCTGGGATAAGTGGAGGAGGGCCACCGTGGGCCCACGAGGCAGGGGGGCGTGCCCTAGAGGGGGGGGGGGCACCCACCACCCTCGTGGCCAGGTGGCAGCTCCTCCTGCGGTAATTTTTGCACAGTAAATCCTCAAATATTCCCGAAAAAATCATATTAAATTGGCATGGCATTCTGAGGACTTTTATTTTCAGGATATTTTTATATTGCACGGATAAGCCAGGAAACAGACTGAAAATACTATTTCTACTTTATTTAATATAAATAACAGAAAGTAAAAGTGGGGTACAGAAGTTTGTGCTTCTAGTTTCATCCATCTCATGCTCATCAAAAAGAATCCACTAACAAGGTTGATCAAGTCTTGTTAACAAACTCATTCCGATAATCATGAAATCGGAGAAATTTCGAATAACACTAATGTGATGCCCCAAGACCGGCGCTTCAGATGCCTTCCAGGTTTTCCGTGTTTCGTCGTGTGATTTGTTTGGTTCTTTGCATTCATCATTGCATCATGTGCATTACATCATGTCTTTTCTTTTCTTAACTCAACTAAATAAATGCCATGGATCTTTAATCCATTTAAACCGAGGGAATTCACATGGTGTTTCTCTTTATAACATATCCTCCCAATATTTAGGGAGCTATATAAAACCATTCCATTGTTTTGGAATTCACCTTAACACACTTGCATATTAAATCCCTTGGCCTTTTTCTTCTTCAAGTGTTGACTCTCTAACCTTGCCTTATATTTCTTTCATCATTTTCCGGAGCTCCACCAAAAATCCGAACATTTTTGGACCTCCCTATCACCAACTTCCTATGCGAAACCATTTGAATTATATCCAAATGATTTCGTTTCCAACTTCACCCACGTAATCATTACCATTTTTTGTGGATCAGGCTCATTTTTGTGACTCTGAGAAAATTTACGTCATGTTCAAACTCCACTGCTATCCCTCTAGGCTTTTCTTCCAAGTTTGGGTTTCTTTGAAATAGTTAAAAAGAGAGAGGGAGAGCCAAACCAGCCCATCTGGGGTCTTCAACCAGCAGCAGCATTGGGCCGGCCTCTAAGGCCCATTTTCCCCAAGCCCACCTAACGCTTGTAACCCTAGCGCTGACCGAAACCATTTCCCTCTCGATCCCTCTCTGCCTCCTAGCGCCGTCACCAGGAGACCCACGCTCGACCCCCTCCTCTCGTCGTGATCCTTTCTCTCTCGCTCGATCTCCCACGCCCGAACCTCCCATCTCCCTCTCGTGCCCTGTGACGCAACCCCACCGTCGTGCACCACCTTTCGCACCTCCAGCCGCCTCCCATGGCGCCCTCACCCGCGCGCGAGACCTCCCTGTCGCCAGCACCGGTGCCTTGCCGCGCTTGAGTCCTCGTGCGCCTCCCTGCTTCGTTCGACCGCAGCACCGCCAAGCTCCTCCAACCGCCTCCCGCTCCTCCCTCGATCCCGCCGAATTCGATCCATTCCGATAATGCACGCTTCGAAGGTATAACCCCGAGACGACCGTCTGAGAACGAATGCTTGCGATGTTTGAGATGCTCGTGTTTGCCCCGTGCCCGAATTGTCGCTCGTTTCCTCGTCGCCAAATCATGGGACACCCGGAATCCGGGAGCACCCCACCATCTTTTGCACGCATCCGCATACTTCTCCTTTGCATCGGTATCTCAATCGAGTTACCGGAACCGGAACGTTGCAGTGGCACCGTTTTCGTTATCGTTGCCGTGGCACCCCTTTTTCTTTCCACCACGGTGACAAATGCCTCATAATATGCTCTTGTTAACATTTTCTTAAAACTTGCATAACTTGAACATGCCATCCGCATCATGTTAACCACAATTAAAATGCTTAAATTGTTGTTTGCATTTAAATTGCTAATGCATGTGGGGATTTACCAGATTCGTTGTTTGCTATATCCGACCCCATTTAAATGGTATAGTTTTGTTATGTTTCATCTCTTACCATGTTTAATAACATTTGATATTGTTGGGTACATAAACGAGATCGAACTAAATAAGTCATGTGGTGTTTTCTTCAATATGCAACTCTGTTGCATATTGTGCTCCACTTAATATGTAGAATTGCTTGTGCACTTTGTCATGCCATGAACATTTAAACCGGACATGCATCATACTTGGTTGTGCATCATGCCATGTTTATGTGGTGGTTGTTTACCATGTTGTTTGCTTCTTTCCGGTGATGCTTCTTCGGGTTAGTTCCGATAACGTCGCATTTGTGAGGATCCGTTCGACTTCGTCCATTTGTCTTCTTCATGGACTCATTCTTCTTCCTTGCGGGATTTCAGGCAAGATGACCATACCCTTGAAATCACTTCTATCTTTGCTTGCTAGATGCTCGCTCTTTTGCTATGCCTATGCTACGATACCTACCACTTGCTTATCATGCCTCCCATATTGTTGAACCAAGCCTCTAACCCACCTTCTCCTAGAAAACCGTTGTTTGGCTATGTTACCGCTTTGCTCGGCCCCTCTTATAGTGTTGTTAGTTGCAGGTGAAGATTGAAGCTTGTTCCATGTTTGGAACATGGATGTTTTGTTGGGATATCACAATATCTCTTATCTAATTAATGCATCTATATACTTGGTAAAGGGTGGAAGGCTCGGCGTTATGCCTGGTGTTTTGTTCCACTCTTGCCGCCCTAGTTTCCGTCATATCGGTGTTATGTTCCCGGATTTTGCGTTCCTTACGCGGTTGGGTTATAATGGGAACCCCTTGACAGTTCGCTTTGAATAAAACTCCTCCAGCAAGGGCCAACCTTGGTTTTACCATTCGCTACCTAACCTCTTTTTCCCTTGGGTTAGGCCAGCCCAAGGGTCATTTTTATTTTAACCCCCCCGGGCCAGTGCTTGTCTAAGTGTTGGTCCGAAATGGGCAGCCTGTGGGGCCACCTCGGGGAAACTTGAGGGCTGGTTTTACTCGTAGCTTGACCTATCCGGTGTTGCCCTGAGAACGAGATATTTGCAGCTCCCATCAGGATGTCGGCACATCGGGTGGCTTTGCTGGACTTGTTTTATCATTGTCGAGGATGTCTTGTAACCGGGATTCCGAGTCTGATCGGGTCTTCCCGCTAGAAGGAATATCCTTCGTTGACCGTGAGAGCTTGTGATGGGCTAAGTTGGGACACCCCTGCAGGGATTTGAACTTTCGAAAGCCGTGCCCGCGGTTATGGGCAGATGGGAATTTGATAATGTCCGATTGTAAAAAACCTGAAGTTGACCTTAATTAAAATGCATCAACCGTGTGTGTAACCGTGATCGTCTCTTTCCAGCGGAGTCCGGGAAGTGAACACGGTGTTGGAGTTATGCTTGACGTAGGTTGTTCTAGGATCACTTCTTGATCATAGATTCTCAACCGTGCTTCGCTTTCTCTTCTCGCTCTCATTTGCGTATGTTAGCCACCATATATGCTAGTCGCTTGCTGCAGCTCCAGCTCATACCTTTTACCTGACCCATAAGCTTAAATAGTCTTGATCGCGAGGGTGTGAGATTGCTGAGTCCGTGTGACTCACAGATTCTTCCAAAACCAGTTTGCAGGTGCCGATGATACCATGCAGGTGACGCCACTGAGCTCAGGAGGAGCTCGATGAAGATTTTGTCCTTGTATTGTTTCGTTCTAGTTGATCAGTAGTGGAGCCCAGTTGGGGTCGATCGGGGATCTGTGTAGCTTTTGGGGTAGTCTTCTTTTATTTTGGTTCTGTAGTCAGACCTTGTATGTATTTGGTTGATGTAATGCTTTATTCATGTAATTGTGTGAAGTGGCGATTGTAAGCCAACTATGTATCTCTTTCCCTTATGTATTACATGGGTTGTGTGAAGATTACCTCACTTGCGACATTGCTTTCAATGCGATTATGCCTCTAAGTCGTGCTTCGACACGTGGGAGATATAGCTGCATCGAGGGCGTTACAAGTTGGTATCACAGCCTTCCCTGACCTTAGGAGCCCCCATTGCTTGATCGTTTTTAGCAGTCGAGTTGTGTCTAGAAAAATGTTTTGAGTCATTTAGGAATTATATATCGGAGAGTTTAGGAATTCTTTTTACTCCCCAGTCTCCTCATCGCTCTGGTAAGGCATCCTGACATAGAGTTTTGACTCTTCTCTTCTCAAATTTTCACAAATTTTTTTTAGGATCTCGCGGGTATCTTGGAATCGTTCCGATGGTTTTGTGATGAGAACATTGTTCTTGGTGCCTCCTGTCATTTAGGGGTTGTGGCAGTGTCCCGGGGAGTTGAGCTTCGAGGTGTTGTCGTCACAATTTTATCGTTGCAGTTTTGGAATACCTGAGTTTAGTACGCCGACATCGAAAATCTCTTTTATGCAGTTCGTTGGTGAGATAACCTCGACACCACCTAGTACTGGGGCGGGAGTTCGGGAGTATTGCCATAAGTCGTATAACGGATGCTTTTAGAAGGTTGAGGTAGATGATTTCCGAAGGTTTTTTGGTTATGTGTTGAAGGATGGATACAGCTGGATGTAGGATTTGCTAGTTTTGGGTGAGATATTATGCTTCCCCTGTATCCCCAACACCTAATTGCATAACCGGGAAAATTTTGGGAGTTTATGTGGGAATTCAAGTATCTCTTAGGATATCTTTCCGACAGATGTATGATATGAAATTGGGGTTCGACGTCTAGTGGTCCGCCTATCCACGGTCGGTTTAAAGTGGTCTCATTGTGTCTTAAAGAGTCCTTGGCTATGCCGACTCGGGGACGCTTCATATGTCATGTGCACTGCCTTGTACATGATGGTGCTGTATGATCGAGCCCGTGTAGGCCCCACCACGAAAACTTCGGACGAAATCTCTATCATATGTTTGTTCCGGCTTATTTTGCAAGCCAATCCTTTGTTTTGTTTTGAGTGGTGATATTCGAGTTGCTTCGAAGTCAAATGTTGATTCCATACCTTCCCCAAATGGTGTTCTCATACCCCGATGTGAACACTAATCCTTCTCGATCATCGAGTTTGTCATGTCAATCCTTTTTAACCAGTGTGCTTCTCTTCAAGTGGATCTGATCATTTCAACATCAGCAAGATCAATTATCAATTCTTCTCAACGGTGTTTGTTCCATTCGTCCCAAGCTGCCTTTGCTTTTCCCGCCCCCCCCACCCTTTTTCTTCAAGGAATCCGATGTATTAATCAAGTATCCTTTTATTCTTGTGAAGTCTCTCCATCCTTTTCCGTTAATATTCTTATCCGGTGATTCTCATGAAGATCCTAATGGAGCTTCAAGTTCATCATTCTCCATTCTTTCCTTTTCCGATGGATCCAATTCAAGCTTTCGGTGTTGATCATATTCTTTTCCGTTTTTCAAATGCCTTCTCATGCCGGTGCACCTTATATTCAGTCATTTCTCGCTATTCAATTGTTCCTGAGTGCTCAAGAGATCTCGAAGATTCGTGTTTCCACTATGCAGTAGTTCAAGATCTTTCGAGGATGTTCTCTCATTCAAGCCATTTAATTCAACCGACACAATCTATCTTTTAAATCATTCAACGGTGTTTCTTTTGAGTGGGCCCTAGCCTACAAGTCTTATCCCAGGATCTTACTTGACTCTCCTTATTTTTCTGGAGCTTCTCAAATTCTTTTCTAAAGTTTGACATAAGAATGATTTTCATCAGTCAGATGTGTTTCTCCAAGATCTCTCAATTTCATTTTCATCATTGGCTCAACCTTTCCAATTTTAATTCCGGAGTACCTCAATAAATCATGGTGGTGTTTCTCGTCGTCATTCTCGGTTTTTGAAGACCGAAGAAGAGTTTCTCTTTAATCTTGCTCCATTCTCTTCAAGACTCATGGTTCTAGCTTATTGCCATTCTCTCACCATTGTATTCATTTGTCAGTATTTCTTTTCACCCATCCAGAGTAATTCAGAAGTCTTTTCAGTTTGATTATCCGGAGCCCACCATCTAAGGTTTATTCATTCCAGCTTTCAGCTCTCATACTCTAAATCCTACCGGTGCTTCGTTCAAGTGATCTCTAATCAGCTCGTAATCTCTTCGTTCTCATGGATCTAAATTCCCTCTAGCACCTTCTTTCATTTGATAATTCTTCCCGGTGTTTCTTTATATTTTTCATTGTTCATTTTCAATTTTTATGGTGGTTCGTTCAAGGGTGCTTCTCTTTCGTTATCATACCAATTCATTTGTTGTTTTCAATCCTTCCGGCGGCTCGTTCAATACCTTCTCAAGTTTGCGCCATATATCTTTAAATCCTTTCTACGAGAATAAGTTGTATGCAATCTGTTGCTTGTCATCAATTTAAATTGGGGATGGATACGCATAACGTAATTCTTATTCTTGTTTCATCGAGTTTATTCAATTCCCTATTCCGGAGGGTCATCAAATTCCTGATTTCAATTGTTTCATCTTCTCTTTTTCCCGGAGTTCCAACCTTTTTCAATTATTTCACCACGCAGATTCATCTAAATCGGTACAAGGATTCACCTTGTGTTTTCAACTTCTCTTTCCTTTCGGTTGATTCATCCTTTTGTTTACCGGAGTTCTTCATGGAGGCTCTACATGACGGTTCATAAAGGATTTAATTCCTTCTCGAAGTGTTCATCGAGATTCTTTTCAGAGGAGCTCATGCATTCTTCATCTCGCAATTCGGAGTGCTATTCTTTCACGCATATCTTTTGAGGTGGTGTTATGTTTTTCTTGATAATTTCCCGTCGCGCTCCGTGATTCACAAGTTATCAAGAATGAGATATTTTAAATCCATCAATCTTGCCATTCGAGTTATATTGGGTAATATTTTCACCTAAAGTTTTCCCTAAGGATTGTTGCTATTAATGGTGATAATATAATGACCCAAGTTCTTCATTTATCCTACCGGTGAGATAAGTTTTCTCGTCTCCTTGTTCATACCAATCCAATTCTTTTCCCGTGAGTGGCAGGTTGTCACCTCATAATTTGAGATGTATTCCATAAGACCATATCAAGATTATTCTTTTCGCTGTTGGTTTTCCAACAACTCCGTTCTAGCCTTTGTTGTAAGCGTGCTCTGCCAAGATCTTGTTTTCTACTTCGTTCACTCCTTTCCATTCTCTCTTTTCTTCCGGAGGCATTTTGATGTTGCTCTCTTCTACCTTTCTTCTTGTTCTTGTCAAGATCAAGTTCTTTTCATCTTATCAAGTCTTGCATCTCTTTTCAACCGGAGCGCTATACGAATTTGTTCTTCTTTGTCCTCCTTTCTATCGGTGTGTTTTCAATTTTGTTCACCTCCTTTGTATTCTTTTCTCGTTTTTGCTTAACATCTCAAGGTTCTTTGGTTTCTCTCGTTTGTCAAGGAAGCAACTTAGTGTTACCTCTTCTCTTTCTCTTTCGTTTTCCCTCCGGTGCCATTCTAGATCTCGGGACGAGATCCTCTCGTAGTGGTGGAGTGTTATGACGCCCCAAGACCGGAGCTTCAGATGCCTTCCAGGTTTTCCGGGTTTCGTCGTGTGATTTGTTTGGTTCTTTGCATTCATCATTGCATCATGTGCATTGCATCATGTCTTTTCTTTTCTTAACTCAACTAAATAAATGCCATGGATCTTTAATTCATTTAAACCGAGGGAATTCACATGGTGATTCTCTTTATAACATATCCTCCCAATATTTAGGGAGCTATATAAAACCATTCCATTGTTTTGGAATTCACCTTAACGCACTTGCATATTAAATCCCTTGGTCTTTTTCTTCTTCAAGTGTTGACTCTCTAACCTTGCCTTATATTTCTTTCATCATTTTCCGGAGCTCCACCAAAAATCCAAACATTTTTGGACCTCCCTATCACCTACTTCCTATGCGAAACCATTTGAATTGTATCCAAATGATTTCGTTTCAAACATCACCAACGTGATCATTACCATTTTTCGTGGATCAGGCTCATTCTTGTGACTCTGAGAAAATTTACGTCATGTTCAAACTCCACTGCTACCTCTCTAGGCTTTTCTTCCAAGTTTGGGTTTCTTTTAAATAGTTAAAAAGAGAGAGGGAGAGCCAAACCAGCCCATCTGGGGTCTCCAACCAGCAGCAGCATTGGGCCGACCTCTAAGGCCCATTTGCCCCAAGCCCACCTAACGCTTGTAACCCTAGCGCTGACCGAAGCCATATCCCTCTCGATCCCTCTCTCCCTCCTAGCGCCGTCACCAGGAGACCCACGCTCGACCCCCTCCTCTCGTCGTGATCCTTTCTCTCTCGCTCGATCTCCCATGCCCGAACCTCCCATCTCCCTCTCGTGCCCTGTGACGCAACCCCGCCGTCGTACACCACCTTTCGCACCTCCAGCCGCCTCCCATGGCGCCCTCACCCGCGCGCGAGACCTCCCTGTCGCCAGCACTGGTGCCTTGCCGCGCTTGAGTCCTCGTGCGCCTCCCTGCTTTGTCCGACCGCAGCACCGCCAAGCTCCTCCAACCGCCGCCCACTCCTCCCTCGATCCCGCCGAATTTGATCCGTTCCGATAATGCACGCTTCGAAGGTATAACCCCGAGACGACCGTCCGAGAACGAATGCTTGCGATGTTTGAGATGCTCGTGTTTGCCCCGTGCCCAAATTGTCGCTCGTTTCCTCGTCGCCAAATCATGGGATACCTGGAATCCGGCAGCGCCCCACCATCTTTTGCACGCATCTGCATACTTCTCCTTTGCATCGGTATCTCAATCGAGTTACCGGAACCGGAACGTTGCAGTGGCACCGTTTTCGTTATCGTTGTCGTGGCACCCCTTTTTCTTTCCACCACGGTGACAAATGCCTCATAATATGCTCTTGTTAACATTTTCTTAAAACTTGCATAACTTGAACATGCCATCCGCATCATGTTAACAACAATTAAAATGCTTAAATTGTTGTTTGCATTTAAATTGCTAATGCATGTGGGGATTTACCGGATACGTTGTTTGCTATATCCGGCCCCATTTAAATGGTTTAAATGGTATAGTTTTGTTATGCTTCACCTCTTACCATGTTTAACAACATTTAATATTGTTGGGTACATAAACGAGATCGAACTAAATAAGTCATGTGGTGTTTTCTTCAATATGAAACTCTGTTGCATATTGTGCTCCACTTAATATGTATAATTGCTTGTGCACTTTTTCATGCCATGAACATTTAAACCGAACAGACATCATACTTGGTTGTGCATCATGCCATGTTTATGTGGTGGTTGTTTACCATGTTGTTTGCTTCTTTCCGGTGATGCTTCTTCGGGTTAGTTCCGATGACGTCGCGTTTGTGAGGATCCATTCGACTTCGTCTGTTTGTCTTCTTCATGGACTCATTCTTATTCCTTGCGGGATTTCAGGCAAGATGACCATACCCTCGAAATCACTTATATCTTTGCTTGCTAGATGCTCGCTCTTTTTCTATGCCTATGCTACGATACCTACCACTTGCTTATCATGCCTCCCATATTGTTGAACCAAACCTCTAACCCACCTTGTCCTAGCAAACCGTTGTTTGGCTATGTTACTGCTTTGCTCAGCCCCTCTTTTAGCGTTGTTAGTTGCAGGTGAAGATTGAAGCTTGTTCCATGTTTGGAACATGGATGTTTTGTTGGGATATCACAATATCTCTTATTTAATTAATGCATCTATATGCTTGGTAAAGGGTGGAAGGCTCGGCCTTATGCCTGGTGTTTTGTTCCACTCTTGCCGCCCTAGTTTCCGTCATATCGGTGTTATGTTCCCGGATTTTTCCTTCCTTACGCGGTTGGGTTATAATGGGAACCCCTTGACAGTTTGCTTTGAATAAAACTCCTCCAGCAAGGCCCAACCTTGGTTTTACCATTCGCCACCTAGCCTCTTTTTCCATTGGGTTAGGCCAGCCCAAGGGTCATCTTTATTTTAACCCCCCCGGGCCAGTGCTTGTCTAAGTGTTGGTCCGAAATGGGCAGCCTGCGGGGCCACCTCGGGGAAACTTGAGGGCTGGTTTTACTCGTAGCTTGACCTATCTGGTGTTGCCCTGAGAACGAGATATGTGCAGCTCCCATCAGGATGTCGGCACATCGGGTGGCTTTGCTGGACTTGTTTTACCATTGTCGAGGATGTCTTGTAACCGGGATTCCGAGTCTGATCGGGTCTTCCCGCTAGAAGGAATATCCTTCATTGACCATGAGAGCTTGTGATGGGCTAAGTTGGGACACCCCTGCAGGGATTTGAACTTTCGAAAGCCGTGCCTGCGGTTATGGGCAGATGGGAATTTTTTAATGTCCGGTTGTAGAAAACCTGAAGTTGACCTTAATTAAAATGCATCAACCGCGTGTGTAACCGTGATGGTCTCTTTCCGGCGGAGTCCAGGAAGTGAACACGGTGTTGGAGTTATGCTTGACGTAGGTTGTTCTAGGATCACTTCTTGATCATAGATTCTCGACCGTGCTTCGCTTTTTCTTCGCGCTCTCATTTGCGTATGTTAGCCACCATATATGCTAGTCGCTTGCTGCAGCTCCACCTCATACCTTTTACCTTACCCATATGCTTAAATAGTCTTGATCACGAGGGTGTGAGATTGCTGAGTCCCTGTGACTCACAGATTCTTCCAAAACTAGTTTGCAGGTGCCGATGATACCGTGCAGGTGACGCCACTGAGCTCAGGAGGAGCTTGATAAAGATTTTGTCCTTGTATTGTTTCGTTCTAGTTGATTAGTAGTGGAGCCCATTTGGGGTTGATCGTGGATCTGTGTAGCTTTTGGGGTAGTCTTCTTTTATTTTGGTTCCGTAGTCAGACCTTGTATGTATTTGGTTGATGTAATGCTTTATTCATGTAATTGTGTGAAGTGGCGATTGTAAGCCAACTATGTATCTCTTTCCCTTATGTATTACATGGGTTGTGTGAAGATTACCTCACTTGCGACATTGCTTTCAATGCGGTTATGCCTCTAAGTCGTGCTTCAACACGTGGGAGATATAGCCGCATCGAGGGTGTTACAACTAAGTTACCTCAACGGGGATATCCACATCCCCAATAATAAGAATATCATATTTCTTCTTGACAGTTGGTAGAGGAAATTCAAAACCTCCAAATATAATCGATGGAATTTCTCCAATAGAGTTGATACTATGAACTTGAGGTTGTTTCCTCGGAAAGTGTACCATATGCTCATTACCATTAACATGAAAAGTAACATTGCCTTTGTTGCAATCAATAACAGCCCCTGCAGTATTAAGAAAGGGTCTTCCAAGAATAATAGACATACTATCATCCTCGGGAATATCAAGTATAACAAAGTCCATTAAAATAGTAACGTTTGCAACCACAACAGGCACATCCTCACAAATATCGACAGGTATAGCAGTTGATTTATCAGCCATTTGCAAAGATATTTCAGTAGGTGTTAACTTATTCAAGTCAAGTCTACGATATAAAGAGAGAGGCATAACACTAACACCGGATCCAAGATCACATAAAGCAGTTTTAATATAATTCTTTTTAATGGAGCAAGGTATAGTAGGTACTCCGGGGTCTCCAAGTTTCTTTGGTATTCCACCCTTAAAAGTATAATTAGCAAGCATGGTGGAAATTTCAGCTTCCGGTATCTTTCTTTTATTAGTAATGATATCCTTCGTATATTTAGCATAAGGATTTGTTTTGAGCACATCAGTTAATTTCATACGCAAAAAGATAGGCCTAATCATTTCAGCAAAGCGCTCAAAATCTTCATCATCCTTTTTCTTGGATGGTTTCGGAGGAAAAGGCATGGGTTTCTGAACCCAAGGTTCCCTGTCTTTACCATGTTTCCTAGCAACAAAGTCTCTTTTATCATAACGTTGATTCTTTGATTGTGGGTTATCAAGATCAACATCAGGTTTAATTTCTACATCATTATCATTACTAGGTTGAGCATCATCATGAACATCATTATTAATATTTTCATTAGGTTCATGTTCATTACCAGATTGTGTTTCAGCATCAGACATAGAGATGTCATTTGGATTATCAGGTGGTTCAGCAATAGGTTCACTAGAAGTTTGCACAGTTCTATCATTTTTCTTCTTCTTGTTTTTAGAAGAACTAGGAACATCAATATTATTTCTTTGAGAATCTTTCTCGATTCTCTTAGGGTGGCCTTCAGGATACAAAGGTTCCTGAGTCATTCTACCAGTTCTAGTAGCCACTCTAACAGCATAATCATTTTTCTTACTATTCATTTCATCAAACACTTCTTTTTGAGCCTTAAGTACTTGTTCTACTTGAGTGGTAACCATAGAAGCTTGTTTGCTAACAAGTTTAAGTTCTCCTTTAATATTAGCCATATAATCACCCAAGCTTCTAATCATATAAGCATTTTCTTTTATTTGTCTACCAAAATAAGCATTGAAGTCGTCTTGCTTAAACATAAAGTTATCAAACTCATCAAAGCACTGACTAACAATTTTAGTAGGAGGGACTTCAGCTTTATCATATCTATAGAGAGAATTTACCTTTACTACCTGTGTCGAGATATCGGGATCAGGAGGTTCTTCAGTAAATAAAGAATTGAGATCATATGGTTCTTCAACAGGCGGTATATTAAGACCATGTATTTCTTCAATAGGAGGTAAATTCTTAACGTCTTCAGCTTTAATACCTTTTTCTTTCATCGATATCTTTGCCTCTTGCATATCTTCGGGACTGAGAAATAGAACACCTCTCTTCTTCGGAGTTGGTTTAGGAATAGGCTCAGTAATTCGAGCAGGAGTTGGCTCGGGAGCTGGATCAAGAGGTGCCCAATTGTTTTCATTTGTCAACATATTATTCAATAGAATTTCAGCTTCATCCGGTGTTCTTTCCCTGAAAAGAGAACCAGCACAACTATCCAGGTAATCTCTGGAAGCATCAGTTAGTTCATTATAAAAGATATCAAGTATTTCAGGTTTCTTAAGAGGATGATCAGGCAAAGCATTAAGTAACTTGAGAAGCCTCCCCCAAGCTTGTGGGAGACTCTCTTCTTTAATTTGCATGAAGTTGTATATTTCCCTCAAAGCAGCTTGTTTCTTATGAGCAGGGAAATATTTAGTAGAGAAGTAATAAATCATATCTTGGGGACTACGCTCATATCCAGCATCAAGAGAATTGAACCATATCTTAGCATCACCCTTTAATGAGAACGGAAATATTTTGAGTATATAAAAGTAACGCGATCTCTCATCATTAGTAAACAGGGCAGCAATATCATTTAACTTAGTAAGATGTGCCACAACAGTTTCAAATTCATAGCCATAAAACGGATCAGATTCAACCAAAGTAACTATATCAGGATCAACAGAGAATTCATAATCCTTATCAGGAACACAAATAGGTGAAGTAGCAAAAGCAGGGTCGGGTTTCATTTTATCTCTAAGTGATTCTTTGTTCCATTTAATTAATAACCTCTTAAGCTCATATCTATCTTTGCAAGCTAAAATAGCGGCAGAAGATTCCATATAAAAAAGATAGCCCTCAGGAATAACAGGCATATTTTCATCATCACTATCATCATCGTATTCAGATTCAATAATTTATTTTTCTCTAGCCCTAGCAATTTGTTCATCAAGAAATTCACCAAGGGGCACAGTAATATCAGGCATAGAAGCAGTTTCATCATAAGTATCTTGCATAGCAGAAGTGGCATCAGCAATAACATGCGACATATCAGAAAGAATAGCAGAAGCAGGTGTAGGTGTCGCTAACTTACTCATAACAGAAGGTGAATCAAGTGCAGAGCTAGATGGCAGTTCCTTACCTCCCCTCGTAGTTGAGGGATAGATCTTGGTTTTTGGATCTCTCAAGTTCTTCGTAGTGTCCAGCAGATATAAATCCCAAGTGACTCAAAGAATAGAGCTATGCTTTTCGGCAACGGCACCAGAAATTAGTCTTGATAACCCACAAGTATAGGGGATCGCAACAGCTTTCGAGGGTAGAGTATTCAACCCAAATTTATTGATTCGACACAAGGGGAGCCAAGGAATATTCTCAAGTATTAGCAGCTGAGTTGTCAATTCAACCACACCTGGAAACTTAGTATCTGCAGCAAAGTGTTTAGTAGCACAGTAATATTATAGTGGTGGTAGCAGCAACAAAAGTAAAGACAACAAAAGTAATGTTTTTGGTATTTTGTAGTGATTGTAACAGCAGCAGCGGGAAAGTAAACGAGCGTAAACCAGTATATGGAAAACTCGTAGGCACCGGATCAGTGATGGATAATTATGCCGGATGCGGTTCATCACGTAACAGTCATAACATAGGGTGACACAGAACTAGCTCCAATTCATCAATGTAATGTAGGCATGTATTCCGTATATAGTCATACATGCTTATGGAAAAGAACTTGCATGACATCTTTTGTCCTACCCTCTCGTGGCAGCGGGGTCCTATTGGAAACTAAGGGATATTAAGGCCTCCTTTTAATAGAGAACTGAAACAAAGCATTAGCACATAGTGAATACATGAACTCCTCAAACTATGGCCATCACCGGGAGTGGTCCCGATTATTGTCACATCGGGGTTGCCGGATCATAACACATATTAGGTGACTATAGACTTGCAAGATAGGATCAAGAACTCACATATATTCATGAAAACATAATAGGTTCAGATCTGAAATCATGGCAATTGGGCCCTAGTAACAAGCATTAAGCATAGCAAAGTCATAGCAACATCAATCTCAGAACATAATGGATACTAGGGATCAAACCCTAACAAAACTATCTCAATTACATGATAAATCTCATCCAACCCATCACCGTCCAGCAAGCCTACGATAGAATTACTCACGCACGGCGGTGAGCATCATGCAATTGGTGATGGAGGATGGTTGATGATGACGACGGCGACGAATCCCCCTCTCCGGAGCCCCGAACGGACTCCAGATCAGCCCTCCCGAGAGGTTTTAGGGCTTGGCGGCGGCTCCATATCGTAAAACGCGATGATTTCTTCTCTCTGATTTTTTCTCTCTGAAAGCAAATATATAGAGTTGGAGTTGGCGTCGGAGGGCATCCAGGGGGCCCACGAGGTAGGGAGGCGCGCCCTAGGGGGGCACCCTCGTGAGAAGGGTGTGGGCCCCCTGGTCTTCATCTTTGGCGAGGATTTTTTATTATTTTTTCTAAGATGTTCCGTGGAGTTTTAGGTCATTCCAATAATATTTGTTTTCTGCACATAAAACAACACCATGGCAGTCTGCTGAAAACAACATTAGTCCGGGTTAGTTCCATTCACATCATACAAGTGAGAGTCCAAAACAAGGGCAAAAGTTTTTGGAAAAGTAGATACGACGGAGACGTATCATGCAGCGTACTTGGCAGGGGCTCGAATCCGTCGAAGATCAAGTCTCCGCGGATGTCGGCCGTGTAATTTAACCTTCCAAACCTGACCTGGTGGCCAGGGGCATAACTCTCGATCTGCTCCAGATGGCCAAGCGAGTTGGCCCGCAGTGCGGAGCCGCCGAATACAAAGATCTGTCTGGGGAGAAAAGTCTCACCCAGGACTGCATCACTATCGATGATCGAAGGAACCATCAAGCCTAATGATGACGACACAGAGGAACTCTCAATGAAAGCACCAATGTCGGTGTCAAAACTGGCAGATCTCGGGTAGGGGGTCCCGAACTGTGCGTCTAAGGCAGATGGTAACAGGAGGCAGGAGACACGATATTTTACCCAGGTTCAGGCCCTCTTGATGGAGGTAAAACCCTATGTCCTGCTTGATTATTCTTGATAATATGAGTATTACAAGAGTTGATCTACCACGAGATCAGAGAGGCTAAACCCTAGAAGCTAGCCTATGGTATGATTGTATGTTGTCCATGGACTAAAACCCTCCGGTTTATATAGACACCGGAAGGGGCTAGGGTTACACAGAGTCGGTTACAAGGAAGGAGATCTACATATCCGTATTGCCAAGCTTGCCTTCCACGCCAAGGAGAGTCCCATCCGGACACGGGACGAAGTCTTCAATCTTGTATCTTCATAGTCCAACAGTCCGGCCAAAGGATATAATCCGGCTGTCCGGATACCCCCTAATCCAGGACTCCCTCAAATGGCCACGGTCGCGCCCTCTTGGGATGGTGGTGGATGGAGAATGGAGGCGACACGAGGGGATGCCTCTCCTCCTCCTCCCGAGTTCCCTTTTTATAGCCAAGCTAGGAAGGCTGAAGACTGGCTCTATGTCTCTGAAGAGCCCTTTTAAGTCCAGCTCATTAAGTTGGCGGCGAGTGAGGTTGTCGGTCGCCCTCCCCGCGCCAATCAAAGGCGCATGGGTATCGGCCCTGGTGTGCCTTCCCATAACCCACGCATCCGTCACATACCCCACGCCATGCATGCGATGTACGTGGCAAAAAAGACGGGCGTAGTGGGAAACGTGGAATGGTGGTTCCAAGGTTGAGAGAGGCGAGGAGAGTAAATGAGCAGCATACCTACAGATTTCCCTTTTTTATGGGGAAGACGTGGGCCGCCTCTTTACTATTCACCGCAGGTTGATGCAAGCATGCTACGGTCATTCCACGCGTGACCCCCACGTCACGCACTCAATGCGGGTCATGGGGAAGTGCAACTGGCGAAGGAGTTACCACAGTTAAAACTCTGGCGCGTGTGCCCATGGACCGTTCTGGGCCTGGCCCAACAATGCTCTGCGCTTATGTGCGAAACTTGCGGCTGGGCTCGAGAGGGCATAGGAAGCAAAGATGCAAGGTTGTCGAGGCAGCACCCAAGCCAGAATCATAAAGATCAAAGGGACAAGATGGGCTTCCCCCGGCAAGAGCCTTGCCGGGACAGCCTGCATGGCCCCGGCAAGAGCTTTGCCGGGGCAACTTGCCCAACACCAGCAAGACCACCGCCCTTGAGCCTAAGAGTTATGACGCCATCGACAACGTCAAGACCTAGGCTCGGGAGCACCTGCACAATGGCATGCAGATCTTGGTGAAACCCAAAGGCCTGCAAGCCTAGATGAGCACCATAAGATGAAGACCCCTGGCAAGATCTTGCCGAGGAGGACCGAAGACCCCCGGCAAGACCCTTGCTGGGGACATCCGCGAGACCCCGGCAAGACCCTTGCCGGGGGCATCTACGGAGCCGAGACCAGGCCCGCACTTGCTAGAGTTTCGCTGGCCCGCGCCCATTTCGACGTGGCAGCTAGCCTGCCAACTAGGTACGCACTTGCGTGGAAGCCTGCAACTTCTAGGCCAACCAGCCAAGCACCTGTGTGGTGGCATGCAGATCTTCATGAAGACCCTGCCACCACACCAGCTCAGCAGCCAGCCAGCCAGCGTGGCGCTGCATGCCTCGTCACCTTGGATGCACGTCAAAGCAAGGCGAGGCGGCGATGGACGGGACGAGCTTCTTTACCATCCCCGATAAAGCAAGAGGACACATAGGCGACGCATTAAATGTGTTTGTCCTAGGATGTCAGGAGATAGACTTGTACACTGTACTTACTTTCCACCTCCTGTGTGCCACTATGGCAACCCCTTTGACATATAAAAGGAGGCCCGAGGTGTACTGAGGAAGGATTCGGACTTTTTGGGATAGGCATGCACCGCAGCTAGTTCAAGAACTCAAGAACACTAAATACACACAAAGCAGGACTAGGGTTTTACGCATCGTTTGCAGCTCGAACCTGGGTACAAATCCCACCGAGTTGATCTTCTAGACCCGCTCTTTGTGCAGCCCCACACCCCGCCAACTGTAGAAGGGATTCCGTCGAGGGATCCCATAGGAGTCGTTCCTGAACACCGACAGTTAGTATCCTTTACCACACTCGTGCTTCAAAGTAGCACCATGTTTTTCATATGGAGAGTTTCCTATGTTGTCACTTTCATATACTAGTGGGAATTTTTCATTATAGGATTAGATGCACACCCACTTAGTTTTCATATTGAGATTTCATACACTTATAGCTCTTAGTGCATACATTGCATGGCAATGCCTACTCCTCACATTGATATCGATTGATGGGCGCATCTCCATAGCCCGTTGGTTAGCCACGTCGATGTGAGACTTTCTTACTTTTTTGTCCTCTCTATATTTACCCCTATCATCATACTCTATTCCACCCGTAGTGCTATATCCATGGCTCACGCTCATGTATTGTGTGAGGGATGAAATAGCTGAAGCACGTTAAAAAGTATGAACCAATTGCTCAGCTTGTCATCGGGGTTATGCATGATAAATACTTTGTGTTAAGAACATAGAACATGCCAAGACTATATGATTTTGTAGAGATAGCTTTCTTTAGCATTGATACTTTGAAAGACATGATTGTTTGTTGGGATGCCTGAGTATTGATGTCTTTATGTCAAATTATAGACTATTGCTTTGAATCACTTATGTCATAATATTCATGCCATGATTAGATATATGATTAAGTTTATGCTAGGGAGCATTCCACATAAAAAATATCTTTTTTATCACTTACCTAATCAAGGACGAGCAGGAATTAAGCTTCGGGATGCTGATACGTCTCCATCATATATATAATTTTTGATTGTTTCATGCCAATATTATACAACTTTCACATATTTTGGCAACTTTTTATATGATTTATTGGACTAACCTATTGATCCAGTACCCAATGTCAGTTCCTATTTTTTGCTTGTTTTTTGTCTCGTAGAAAATCCATATCAAACGAAGTCCAAATGCAATAAAATTTTATGGAGAATTATTTTGGAATATATGTGATTTTGGGACTTGGAATCAATGCAAACGAGGGCCCACAGTGCCCACAAGACACCAGGGTGCGCCCAAGGAGCCAAGCGCGTGGTGGTGGGTTGTGCTCACCTCGACGTTGGTTGGGGCTCTACTTCGGCCGCAAGGAAGCTTATATCCGAAAAAACCGTGTTAAAATCTCAGCGCAATCGGAGTTATAGATCTCCCAGAATATAAGAAATAGTTTTCGGCCAGATTGGGGGAACGCGAAACAGAAGAGAACAGAGAGGGAGATCCAATATCGGAGGGGCTCCTGCCCCTCCGCCGCCATTGAGGCCATGGACCAGAGGGGGAATTCCCCTCCCATCTAGACGAGAGGCCATGGAAGAAGAAGAAGGGGGGCTCTCTCCCAGTGGTGCCAGAACGCTGCCGAGGCAAGGATCGTGACGGTGATCTACATCGACAATCTTGCTACCATCAACACCAACTTTTTCCCCCTATCTACAGCGGTGTAAAACTCCTTCCCCAGGCTGTAATCTCTACTTAAACATGGTGCTCAACTCCATATATTATTTCCTAATGATCTATGGTTATCTTGTAATATTTGACTAGATCTGTTTTATCCTATGGGTTAATCATGATCTTGGTTGGTATGATGGTATATTTTATTTATGATGATGTCCTACGGTGACATCCGTTTCATGCAAACGTGAGGGGTCCCCGCTGTAGGGTGTTGCAATACGTGCATTATTTCTTATGGTGGGTTGTGCGAGTAACATAAGCTTAACCCGAGTAGGTGGGTTGTTGCGTATGGGATAAAGAGGACTTGATACTTAATTCTATGGTTGGGTTTCACTAATGATGTTTAGTAGTTGTGGATGCTTGCTAGGGGTCCAATCATAAGTGCATATGATCCAAGTAGATAAAGTATTTTAGCTCATGTCTCTCGCTCATATAGAATTACAAGAATGATTACCGACACTTGTTATCAATTGCCTAGGGACAAATGACTTTCTTGTTGACAAAAGCTATCTACTCTTATTACCTTGCAATTTATTCGTAGTTTTATTCTCGCAAAGTACTCATAGTTTTATTCTTGCAAAATAGTTTCATACTTGTTTTAGGTAAAGCAAACATCAAGTGTGCGTATAGTTGTATTGGTGGTCGATAGAACTTGAGGGAATATTTGTTTTACCTTTAGCTCCTCTTTGGGTTCGACACTCTTATTTACCGAAGAAGGCTACAAACGATCCCCTACACTTGTGGGTTATCACACACCCACACTTCTTAATAGAGTAATTTCAACAATTAAAGAGAGCTAGCTGACCTAAATATTACTCTAACAAATTACTATACTCCGACGGTGCTCCAAGATATTTTGTGTTGCATCTCACATGGTTGGTGATAATAAACTGTGTGCGATCTACTTGATTTTTCGTCTTGATTTGAATTACATAATGGGGTCACAGCTGCAATGGATGGTGTTTGAATTGCTAGAACTTTTATCTGCAGTGAACATGCAACTATAGGTGTCTCGTCAAAAAATTGGAATTATTCAGGGTTTGTTTGGACATTTTTATACACTTACTCGGTTTTCTCGGCATTTTAGGTGCACAATTCAAAATTAAACTACATGCACATGCTCCGATGCACCAAAATGGGTTGTAAAATGATATATGTGTCCATGGGTTGATGCTTATGTCCCATGCAAGAAATGGGGATGAATTTAAAACACCATGGCATCATGGCTCTCTAGCAAACGTTGAGGTGCTTGCTTTTGTAATTCTAGTAAATCCAAAACTCGTCTGAAATTCATGAACCTTGGCATGCTATCATGGAACGGCATCAACATGCTGGGGTAAAAAATATTGTCCCATTTGGGGTAGGTTATGGTATAAGCTTCTCACAAACCAGAGCTTCTCACAAGAAGCCTCATGATTCCGGTAGGGAAACGTGTCACCTTTGTTGACGAAACGATACCCATTACATCTTCTTGCTTTCAAAACATTTCTAGTGTCAACGTAGAACAATTGGAGTGTTGTGTCATTTTTTGGGATTTTTCATGGTTTGCTTCGACATTTTTATACATTAACTGAGTTTTCTCTGTGTTTATGTGCATAATTCAAATTTTAACTACATGTACATGCTCCAATGTATATAAACTGGTTGAAAAATCAAATGTGTGTCCTTGTTTGCAACCTTAGGTCCCATGCAAGAAATGGGAATGAATTTCAAACACCTTTGCCACCATCGCTCGGCCGCTAACGTTGAGATACATGGTTTTAAAATTCTAGTAAATTTAAAACTCGTGTGAAATGCATGAAACTTGACATGCTATCATGGAACGGCATCAACATGCAGTGGTAAAAATATTGTCCCATTTGGGGCAGGTTGGGGTATAAGCTTCTCACAAACCAGGGCTTCTCGCAATAAGCCTCATGGTTATGGTAGGGAACGTTTCACCTTTGTGGATGAAATGAATCTGTTGCCTCTTCTTGATTTCAATTTTTCTCTAGTGTCAACATAGAACAACAGGAGTGTTGTGTTAAATTTTGGAATTTTTCGGGGTTCCTTTGGACAATTTTATACATTAATTGAGTTTTCAATGCATTTATATGCATAATTCAAATTTAAACTACAGGCACATGCTCTAATGCATATAAATTCGTTGAAAATTCAACTATGTGTCCTTGGTTGCATGCTTAGCTCCCATGCAAGAAATGGGAATGAATGACAAACACCCTGCCACCGTCACTCGGTCGCAAACTTGAGATACATGGTTTGTAAATTCTAGTAAATCCAAAACTCGTCTGAAATTCATGAAACTTGGCATGCTATCATGGAGCGGCATCAAAATGTCGTGGTAAAGTTTTTTGTCACATTTGGGGCAGGTTTGGGTATAAGCTTCTCACAAACCAGAGCTTCTCACAACAAGCCTCATGGTTTCGGTAGGGGACGTGCCACCATTGGGGACGAAACAATATCCGCTGCCTCTTATTGCTTTCAAGATTTTTCTAGTCTCAACATAGAACAACAAGAGTGTTGTGTTAAATTATGGAATTTTTGGGGGTTTGTTTGGACATTTTTATACATTAATTGGGTTATCTAGGCATTTTATGTGCATAATTCAAATTTGAACTACGTGCGCATGCTCCAGTGCATATCAATTGGTTGAAAAATCAAATCTATGTTCTTGGGTGCATGCTTATGTCCCATGCAAGAAATGAGAATGAATTACAAACACCAGGATATTGTTGATTGTTGGCAAAATGTTGAGATACTTTGTTTTTAAATTCTAGTAAATCCAAAACTCATCTGAAATTAATGAAACTTGGCATGCTATCGTGGAATGGCACCCGACATGTTGTACTATTTGTCGTGTCCATTTTTAGAGAAGTTGCGGTCGATTAACAGCCAAAATGGCATTTTCAAACAAATAGCTGCCACTGTAACATCACAAACGTTTTGCATAATCTAAATCATGTGCGTTCTATTAACCATTCACGTGACACCATGACTCGCTCTTTTAATGGCTAGGAGGTGCCGTGCGGACAGGTGCTTGACTAAACGGGAGGCGTGCAAGCTGTACTCCAATGCGTAGGCTCACCGAAAAGCGTGCGAGCTGTATGCCGCATAGGCTCACTGGGAAACGAGCCCTTTGACTTCTATGGCCGCCCGCCTTGCTCGCATCCTCTCCATTAGTGGCGCCCAAGCTGTAGTTTAATATGGTTTTTAAATATAAATCACTCATCGCAAACGTTTTAGTTAGAACACCCGTATGCAAATCGATAGCTTCCTGAGGAAGCCTAGCAAAAATGTCTCGAGCAGGACTTGTGTAGCTCTTGATCGCAAACATTTTAAATAGAACACCCGTATGTAAACCGACAGCTTCCCTAGTAAGCCAACGGAAAATGTGCCGAGCAGGATTTGTGCGGCTCTTCATTGCAAACGTTTTAGATAGAACACCTGTATGCAAAGTGAGAGCTATGGTCTTCTGCAATAAGCGAAGGGAAAATTCACCGCATGGGATTTGTGCTTCTCTTCAACTCAAACGGTTCAGATTGGATAAGGTATGCAAAGCGAGACTTCAATGCAAAGCCATGAGAAAATCTGGCAAGTAGGATTTGTACCTCCCTTCAACGCAAATGGTTTTTTCGGATGACTGATACGTCTCCAACGCATCTATAATTTGGATTGCTCCATGCTATATTATCTACTATTTTGGACATTATTGGGCTTTATTATCCACTTTTATATTATTTTTGGGACTAACCTACTAACCGGAGGCCCAGCCCAGAATTGTTGTTTTTTGCCTATTTAGGGTTTCGAAGAAAAGTAATATCAAACGGAGTCCAAACGGAATGAAACCTTCGGGAATGTGATTTTCTCACCGAACAAGACCCAGGAGACTTGGACCCTACGTCAAGCAACCAACAGGGAGGCCACGAGGTAGGGGGTGCGCCTACCCCCCACCCCCCCAGGCGCACCCTCCACCCTCGTGGGCCCCCTGTTGCTCCACCGACGTACTTCTTCCTCCTATATATACCTACGTACCCCCAAACGATCAGATACGGAGCCAAAACCCTAATTGCACCGCCGTAACTTTCTGTATCGACGAGATCCCATCTTGGGGCCTGCTCCGGAGCTCCACCGGAGGGGACATCCATCACGGAAGGCTTCTACATCAACACCATAGCCTCTTCGATGAAGTGTGAGTAGTTTACCTCAGACCTTCAGGTCCATAGTTATTAGCTAGATGGCTTCTTCTCTCTTTTTGGATCTCAATACAATGTTCTCCCCCTCTCTTGTGGAGATCTATTCGATGTAATCTTCTTTTTGCGGTGTGTTTGTTGAGACCGATGAATTGTGGTTTATGATCAAGATTATCTATGAACAATATTTGAATCTTCTCTGAATTCTTTTATGTATGATTGGTTATCTTTGCAAGTCTCTTTGAATTATCATTTTGGTTTGGACTACTAGATTGATCTTTCTCTCAATGGGAGAAGTGCTTAGCTTTGGGTTCAATCTTGCGTTGTCCTTTCTGAGTGACAGTATGGGCATCAAGGCACGTATTGTATTGTTGCCATCGAGGATAACAAGATGGGTTTTTATCATATTGCGTGAATTTATTCCTCTACATCATGTCATCTTGCTTAAGGCATTGCTCTGTTTTCATGAACTTAATACTCTAGATGCATGCTGGATAGTAGTCGATGAGTGGAGTAATAGTTGTAGATGCAGGCAGGAGTCGGTCTACTTGTCTCGGACGTCATGCCTATATACATGATCATACCTAGATATTCTCATAACTATGCTCAATTCTGTCAATTTCTCAATAGTAATTCGTTCACCCACTGTAAAATATTTATGCTCTTGAGAGAAGCCACTAGTGAAACCTATGGCCGCCAAGTCTATCTTCATCATATTAGTCTTCCAATACTTAGTTATTTCCTTTGCTTTTTTACTTTGCTATTATTTTACTTTGCATCTTTATCACAAAAATACCAAAAATATTATCTTATCATATCTATCAGATCTCATTCTCGTAAGTGACCGTGAAGGGATTGACAACCCCTTATCGCGTTGGTTGCGAGGAGTTATTTGTTTGTGCAGGTATGAGGTACTTGCGTGCAGCCTCCTACTGGATTGATACCTTGGTTCTCGAAAACTGAGGGAAATACTTACGCTACTTTGCTGCATCATCCTTTCCTCTTCAAGGAAATCCAACATAGTGCTCAAGAGGTAGCAAGAAGAATTTCTGGCACCGTCGCCGGGGAGGTTCGCGCAAGTCAAGATTTGACTCCCGAGAACGAGCCATTTCTGGCACCGTTGCCGGGGAGTCTATGCAAAACTCAACATACCAAGTACCCATCACAACCCTTATCTCCCGCATTACATTATTTGCCATTTGTCTCTCGTTTTCCTCTCCCCCACTTCACCCTTGCCGTTTTATTCGCCCTCTCTCTCTCTCTATCTTCCCTCTCTTTCTCTATTTGCCTCTTTTTGCCCGCTTGCTTTTTGTTTGCCTGAGTGTTGGATTGCTTGCTTGTCACGATGGCTCAAGATAACACTAAATTGTGTGACTATACCAATACCAACAACAATGATTTTATTAGCACTCCGATTGCTCCTCTGAGCGATGCTGAATCTTGTGAAATTAATGCCGCTTTGTTGAATCTTGTCATGAAAGATCTGTTTTCCGGCCTTACTAGTGAAGATGCCGCTACCCATCTACATAGCTTCGTTGATTTGTGTGATATGCAAAAGAAGAAAGATGTGTACAACGATATTGTTAAGTTGGAGCTATTTCCTTTTTCTTTTAGAGATCGTGCTAAAGCTTGGTTTTCGTCTTTGCCTAAAAATAGTATTGATTCTTGGAAAAAGTGCAAAGATGCTTTTATCTCTAAGTATTTTCCTCCCACTAAGTTCATCTCCCTTAGAGTGATATTATGAATTTTAAGCAACTTGATCATGAACATGTTGCACAAGCTTAGGAGAGGATGAAATTAATGATACGTAATTGCCCTACTCATGGTTTGAATTTGTGGATGATTATACAAAAACTTTATGCCGGATTGAATTTTGCTTCTAGAAATCTTTTATATTCGGCCGCGGGAGGCAGTTTTATGGAAATCACTTTAGGAGAAGCTACTAAACTCCTAGATAATATTATGGTTAATTATTCTCAATGGCATACTGAAAGATCTACTAATAAAAAGGTGCATGCGATAGGAGAAATTAATGTTTTGAGTGGAAAGATGGATGAACTTATGAAATTATTTGCTAGTAAGAGTGTTTCTTCTGATCCTAATGATATGCCCTTGTCTACTTTGATTGAGAATAATAATGAATCTATGGATGTGAAATTTGTTGGTAGGAACAATTTTGGTAACAATGCATATAAAGGAAATTCTAATCCTAGGCCTTATCCTAGTAATCCCTCTAATAATTATGGTAATTCCTACAACAATTCTTATGGAAATTATAATAAGATGCCCTCTGATTTTGAATCTAATATTACAAAATTTATTACTTCGCAAAAGAATTTCAATGCTTTGATTGAAGAAAAATTGCTTAAGATTGATGAGTTGGCTAGGAACGTTGATAGAATTTCTCTTGATGTTGATTCTTTGAAACTTAGATCTATTCCTCCTAAGCATGATATCAATGAGTCTCTCAAAGCCATGAGAATTTCCATTGATGAGTGCAAAGAAAGAACCGCTAGGATGCGTGCTAAGAAAGATGCCTTTATAAGAGCGTGTTCTTCTAGTTCCTATGAAAATAAAGATGAATATCTAAAAGTTATTGATGTGTCCCCTATTAAATCTTTGTTTTGAAATATGAATCTTGATAATGATGTGACTGAATATGATCCACCTTTACCTAGAAGGTGTTCCAAAAAATCGGAGTTTTTAGATCTTGATGCTAAATTTGATGAAAGTGGGATTGAAGAAATTAAAACCCTAGATGTTGCTAAACCCACTATTTTGGATTTCAAGGAATTTAATTATGAAAATTTCTCTTTGATTTATTGTATTTCCTTGTTGCAATCCGTGCTAAATTCTCCTCATGCTTATAGTCAAAATAAAGCGTTTACTAAACATATCGTTGATGCCTTGATGCAATCTTATGAAGAAAAACTTGAGTTGGAAGTTTCTATCCCTAGAAAACTTTATGATGAGTGGGAACCACTATTAAAATTAAGATTAAAGATCATGAGTTCTATGCTTTATGTGATTTCGGTGCTAGTGTTTCCACGATTCCAAAGACTTTGTGCTATTTGTTAGGTTTCCGTGATTTTGATGATTGCTCTTTAAACTTGCACCTTGTGGATTCCACTATTAAGAAACCTATGGGAAGAATTAATGATGTTCTTATTTTCGCAAATAGGAATTATGTGCCTATATATTTTATTGTTCTTGACATAGATTGCAATCCTTCATGTCCTATTATTCTTGGTAGACCATTCTTTAGAACGGCTGGTGCAATTATTGATATGAAGGAAGGAAATATTAGATTCCAACTCCATTAAGGAAAGGCATGGAACACTTTCCTAGAAATAAAATTAAATTACCTTATGAAACTATTATGAGAGCCACTTATGGATTGCCTACCAAAGATGGCAATACCTAGATCTATCCTTGCTTTTTATGCCTAGCTAGGGGCGTTAAACGATAGCGCTTGTTGGGAGGCAACCCAATTTTATTTTTATTCCTCGCTTTTTGCTGCTATTTAGTAATAAATAATTTATCTAGCCTCTGTTTTGGTTGTGTTTTTTGTGTTTAATTAGTGTTTGTGCGAAGTAGAACCGTTGGGAAGACTTGGGGAAAGTCTTGTTATCTTGCTGTAAAAAACAGAAACTTTAGCGCTCACAAGAACTACTGCCATCTTTATTTGGAAAGTTATATTTAGTTAATTATTTGTTCAGATGATTAATAGATAAATTCCTCAAGTCCAGCAATTTATTTTAGAATTTTTGGGGTTCCAGATCTTGCGCTAGCTACAGATTACTACAGACTGTTCTGTTCTTGACAGATTCTGTTTTTCGTGTGTTGTTTGCTTATTTTGATGAATCTATGGCTAGTAAAATAGTTTATAAACCATAGAGAAGTTGGAATACAGTAGGTTTAACACCAATATAAATAAAGAATGAGTTCATTACAGTACCTTGAAGTGGTCTTTTGTTTTCTTTCGCTAACAGAGCTCACGAGATTTTCTTCTTTAAGTTTTGTGTTGTGAAGTATTCAAGTTTTGGGTAAAGATTTGATGGATTATGGAACAAGGAGTGGCAAGAGCCTAAGCTTGGGGATGCCCATGGCACCCCCAATATAATCTAAGGACACCTAAAAGCCAAAGCTTGGGGATGCCCATGGCACCCCCAATATAATCTAAGGACACCTAAAAGCCAAAGCTTGGGGATGCCACGGAAGGCATCCCCTCTTTCGTCTACTTCTATCGGTAACTTTACTTGGAGCTATATTTTTATTCACCACATGATATGTGTTTTGCTTGGAGCGTCTTGTATGATTTGAGTCTTTACTTTTTAGTTTACCACAATCATCCTTGTTGTACACACAATTTGTTAGAATACTCTATGTGCTTCGCTTATATCATTTGAGTTATATAGTTTTGCTCTAGTACTTCACTCATATTTTTTAGAGCACGGTGGTGGAATTGTTTTATAGAAACTATTTGATCTCTCATGATTCACTTAGATTATTTTGGGAGTCTTAAATAGCGTGGTAATTTGCTTAAATAATCCTAATATGCTTGGTATTCAAGAATAGTAAAAACTTTCTTATGAGTGTGTTGAATGCTATGAGAAGTTTGATACTTGATAATTGTTTTGAGATATGAAGATGGTGATATTAGAGTCATGCTAGTTGAGTAGTTGTGAATTTGGGAGATACTTGTGTTAAAGTTTGTGATCCCTGTAGCATGCACGTATGGTGAACCATTATTTGATGAAGTCGGAGCATGATTTATTTTTTGATTATCTTCCTTATGAGTGGCGGTCGGGGACAAGCGATGGTCTTTTCCTACCAATATATCCCCCTAGGAGCATGCGCGTAATACTTTGCTTTGATAACTTGTAGATTTTTGCAATAAGTATATGAGTTCTTTATGACTAATGTTGAGTCCATGGATTATACGCACTTTTCTTCCTTCCACCATTGCTAGCCTCTCTAATACCGCGCACCTTTCGCCGGTATCATACACCCACCATATACCTTCCTCAAAACAGCCACCATACCTACCTATTATGGAATTTCCATAGCCATTTCGGGATATATTGTCATGCAACTTTCCACCGTTCCGTTCATTATGACACACTCCATCATTGTCATATTGCTTAGCATGATCATGTAGTTGACATCGTATTTGTGGCAAAGCCACTATTCATAATTCTTTCATACATGCCACTCTTGATTCATTGCATATCCCGGTACACCGCCGGATGCATTCATATAGAGTCATATTTTGTTCTAAGTATCGAGTTGTAATTGTTGAGTTGTAAGAAAAATAAAAGTGTTATGGTCATCATTATTAGAGCATTGTCCCAGTGAGGAAAGGATGATGGAGACTATGATTCCCCCACAAGTCGGGATGAGACTCCGGATGAAAAAAATAAAAAATAAAGAAAATAGGCGATAAAAATAAAGAAAAATGAGAGAAAAAGAGAGAAGGGACAATGTTACTATCCTTTACCACACTTGTGCTTCAAAGTAGCACCATGATATTCATGATAGAGAGTCTCTCATTTCGTCACTTTCATATACTAGTGGGAATTTTTCATTATAGAACTTGGCTTGTATATTCCAATGATGGGCTTCCTCAAAATTCCCTAGGTCTTCATGAGCAAGCAAGTTGGATGCACACCCACTTAGTTTCTTTTGTTGAGCTTTCATATACTTATAGCTCTAGTGCATCCGGTGCATAGCAATCCTACTCACTCACATTGATATCTATTGATGGGCATCTCCATAGCCCATTGATATGCCTAGTTGATGTGAGACTATCTTCTCCCTTTTTTGTCTTCTCCACAACCACCATTCTATTCCACATATAGTGCTATATCCATGGCTCACGCTCATGTATTGCGTGAAGATTGAAAAAGTTTAAGAATGTCAAAAGTATGAAACAATTGCTTGGCTTGTCATCGGGGTTGTGCATGATTTAAATATTTTGTGTGGTGAAGATAGAGCATAGCCAGACTATATGATTTTGTAGGGATAACTTTCTTTTGCCATGTTATTTTGAGAAGACATGATTTCTTTGTTAGTATGCTTGAAGTATTATTATTTTTATGTCAATATTAAACTTTTGTCTTGAATCTTTTGGATCTAAATATTCGTACCACAGTTGAGAAGAATTACATTAAAATTATGCCAAGTAGCATTCCACATAAAAAATTCTGTTTTTATCGTTTACCTACTCGAGGACGAGCAGGAATTAAGCTTGGGGATGCTTGATACGTCTCCAACGTATCTATAATTTTTGATTGCTCCATGCTATATTATCTACTGTTTTGGACATTATTGGGCTTTATTATCCACTTTTATATTATTTTTGGGACTAACCTATTAACCGAAGGCCCAGCCCAGAATTGCTGTTTTTTGCCTATTTTAGGGTTTCGAAGAAAAGGAATATCAAACTGAGTCCAAATGGAATGAAACCTTCGGGAACGTGATTTTCTCACTGAACAAGACCTAGGAGACTTGGACCCTACGTCAAGCAACCAACAGGGAGGCCACAAGGTAGGGGGGCGCGCCCACCCCCCAGGCGTGCCCTCCACCCTCGTGGGCCCCCTATTGCTCCACCGACGTACTTCTTCCTCCTATATATACCTACGTACCCCCAAACGATCAGATACGGAGCCAAAACCCTAATTCCACCGCCGTAACTTTCTGTATCCTCGAGATCCCATCTTGTGGCCTGTTCCGGAGCTCCGCCGGAGGGGGCATCCATCACGGAGGGCTTGTACATCAACACCATAGCCTCTCCGATGAAGTGTGAGTAGTTTACCTCAGACCTTCGGGTCCATAGTTATTAGCTAGATGGCTTCTTCTCTCTTTTTGGATCTCAATACAATGTTCTCCCCCTCTCTTGTGGAGATCTATTCGATGTAATCTTCTTTTTCTGGTGTGTTTGTTGAGATCGATGAATTCTAGGTTTATGATCAAGATTATCTATGAACAATATTTGAATCTTCTATGAATTCTTTTATGCACGATTGGTTATCTTTGCAAGTCTCTTCGAATTATCAGTTTGGTTTGGCCTACTAGATTGATCTTTCTTGCAATGGGAGAAGTGCTTAGCTTTGGGTTCAATCTTGCGGTGTCATTTCCCACTGACAGTAGGGGCAGCAAGGCACGTATTGTATTGTTGCCATCGAGGATAATAAGATGGTTTTTTTATCATATTGGATGTATTTATCCCTCTACATCATGTCATCTTGCTTAAGGCGTTACTCTGTTTTCATGAACTTAATACTCTAGATGCATGCTGGATAGCGGTCGATGAGTGGAGTAATAGTAGTAGATGCAGGCAGGAGTCGGTCTACTTGTCTCGGACGTGATGCCTATATATATGATCATACCTAGATATTCTCATAACTATGCTCAATTCTGTCAATTGCTCAACAGTAATTCGTTCACCCACCGTAAAAAAATATGCTCTTGAGAGAAGCCACTAGTGAAACCTATGGCCCCCGGGTCTATCTTCATCATATTAATCTTCCAATACTTAGTTATTTCCTTTGCTTTTTACTTTGCTGTTATTTTACTTTGCATCTTTATCACAAAAATACCAAAAATATTATCTTATCATATCTATCAGATCTCACTCTCGTAAGTGACCGTGAAGGGATTGAAAACCCCTTAATGCATTGGTTGCGAGGAGTTATTTGTTTGTGCAGGTACGAGGGACTTGCGTGCAGCCTCCTACTGGTTTGATACCTTGGTTCTCAAAAACCGAGGGAAATACTTAGGCTACTTTGCTGCATCATCATTTCCTCTTCAAGGAAATCCAACGTAGTGCTCAAGAGGTAGTAATGACCCATGTGCAACCATGTATAGAAAATTTGGTAAGATTTGCATCTGTCATATTGGTATATTGCCATTTGTCAAAATATGCAGGTAAAAATCTGTAGCACTATGTAATTGTTGAAACTATATTAATTAAGCATATATTTCATTAGTAGATTAAGCAATTGTTCTTTATACAAAAAGTTCAACTCGACAGCTGAACTGATCAAACTTTTCCCCAATTGTTGCCAACCACGTACTGAAATAGCTAGTTCAACTATATATACTAGCTAATTTTAAGTACGTTGCCAAGTTCCACCACATGTATAGTCAGATGAACTGAACAAAATAGCCCCTAAATACTACTACTACCGAGGGGCTTTGTACTACTTCGGGCAGCCTCTCCTGTTCCGTGCGCGCTCAGTAAGAGGAAGAGGAGGAGGAGCCTACTGACGAGCTGGACAGCTGCAATACGGTGCGTGCCGCTGCTGCAACTTCTACAACGCTCACCCCGAACACCCTCTGCCTCTCCAGACGAGCCCTCTCGAAGCGACAGGACTGCTTGTAGATATCCTGATTCCTCGTCTCTGTGTCAGCATGTGTTGCGGCCATGAGAAAATCTGGCAAGTAGGATTTGTACCTCCCTTCAATGCAAATGGTTTTTTCGGATGAATGATACGTCTCCAACGTATCTATAATTTTGATTGCTCTGCTATATTATCTACTGTTTTGGACATTATTGGGCTTTAATATCCACTTTTTATAGTATTTTTGGGACTAACCTATTAACCGGAGGCCCAGCCCAGAATTGTTGTTTTTTTGCCTATTTTAGGGTTTCGAAGAAAGGAATATCAAACGGAGTCCAAACGGAATGAAACCTTTGGGAACATGATTTTCTCACCGAACAAGACCCAGGAGACTTGGACCCTACGTCAAGCAACCAACAGGGAGGCCACGAGGTAGGGGGCGCGCCTACCCCCCCCCCCCAGGCGCGCCCTCCACCCTCGTGGGCCCCCTATTGCTCCACCGACGTACTTCTTCCTCCTATATATACCTACGTACCCCCAAACAATCAGATACGGAGCCAAAACCCTAATTCCACCGCCGTAACTTTCTGTATCCACGAGATCCCATCTTGTGGCCTGTTCCGGAGCTCCGCCGGAGGTGGCATCCATCACAGAAGGCTTCTACATCAACACCATAGCCTCTCGGATGAAGTGTGAGTAATTTACCTCAGACCTTCGGGTCCATAGTTATTAGCTAGATGGCTTCTTCTCTCTTTTTGGATCTCAATACAATGTTCTCCCCCTCTCTTGTGGAGATCTATTCGATGTAATCTTCTTTTTGCGGTGTGTTTGTTGAGATTTATGAATTGTGGGTTTATGATCAAGATTATCTATGAACAATATTTGAATCTTCTCTGAATTCTTTTATGTATGATTGGTTATCTTTGCAAGTCTCTTCGAATTATCAGTTTGGTTTGTCCTACTAGATTGATCTTTCTTTCAATGGGAGAAGTGCTTAGCTTTGGGTTCAATCTTGCGTTGTCCTTTCCGAGTGACAGTAGGGGCAGCAAGGCACGTATTGTATTGTTGCCATCGAGGATAACAAGATGGGGTTTTTATCATATTGCATGAATTTATTCCTCTACATCATGTCATCTTGCTTAAGGTGTTACTCTGTTTTCACGAACTTAATACTCTAGATGCGTGCTGGATAGCGGTCTATGAGTGGAGTAATAGTAGTAGATGCAGGCAGGAGTCGGTCTACTTGTCTCGGACGTGATGCCTATATACATGATCATACCTAGATATTCTCATAACTATGCTCAATTCTGTCAATTGCTCAACAGTAATTCGTTCACCCACCGTAAAATACTTATGCTCTTGAGAGAAGCCACTAGTGAAACCTATGGCCCCCGGGTCTATCTTCGTCATATTAATCTTCCAATAATTAGTTATTTCCTTTCCTTTTTACTTTGCTGTTATTTTACTTTGCATCTTTATCACAAAAATACCAAAAATATTATCTTATCATATCTATCGGATCTCACTCTCATAAGTGACCGTGAAGGGATTGACAACCCCTTAACGCGTTGGTTGCGAGGAGTTATTTGTTTGTGCAGGTACGAGGGACTTGCGTGCAGCCTCCTACTGGATTGATACCTTGGTTCTCAAAAATCGAGGGAAATACTTATGCTACTTTGCTGCATCATCCTTTCCTCTTCAAGGAAATCCAACGCAGTGCTCAAGAGGTAGCAATGACCCATGTGCAACCATGTACAGACAATTTGGTAAGATTTGCATCTGTCATATTGGTATATTGCCATTTGTCAAAATATGCAGGTAAAAATCAGTAGCACTATCTAATTGTTGAAACTATAGTAATTAAGCATAGATTTCATTAGTAGATTAAGCAATTGTTCTTTATACAAACAGTTCAACTCGACAGCTGAACTGATCAAACTTTTCCCCAATTGTTGCCAACCACGTACTGAAATAGCTAGTTCAACTATATATACTAGCTAATTTTAAGTATGTTGCCCAGTTCCACCACATGTATAGTCAGATGAACTGAACAAAATAGCCCCTAAATACTACTACTACCGAGGGGCTTTGTACTACTTCGGGCAGCCTCTCCTTTGCCGAGCGCGCTCAGTAAGAGGAAGAGGAGGAGGAGCCTACTGACGAGCTAGACAACTGCAATACGGTGCCTGCCGCTGCTGCAACTTCTACGACGCTCACCTCGAACACCCTCTGCCTCTCCAGACGACCCCTCTCGAAGCAACAGGACTGCTCGTAGATCTCCTGATTCCTCGTCTCTGTGTCGGCGTGTGCTGCGGCCACGGCTGCGGTATGGCTCTTTGCATGCTCGATGAGGCGCTCCTCCTCCTCAAGCGGGAACTTGATGTAGCGCTCAATGTCGCTGACGCACGTGCGGGCCTCCACCTCTGCCTCCCGCCTTCAGGCAGCGGTGGCGGAGTGGGTGATGATCCCGGCGGTTGACAATGGGCTGGCGGCCAAGGCGACCGACGATCGAGTGGCGGCCACGACCACCACCTGGTGATGGCCCTGGAGCGGGTGATGGCCATAGTGGCCGGCAGTGGGGTGACGGCCACGAGGGCCACCTACCACCTTCGGGCCATGGCGGCGGAGCGGGCGATGGCCCTGGCTTTCGACGGTGGTGTGGCGGTAATGGTAACAGCTGCCGACAGGCAGCGGTGGCGAAGCGTGTGGTGGGTGTTCCGCGCACACCCAACAGGGACGCCACACGCACTACACCGCCTGGTGTAGCCTCCCAGCTGGAGCAGTCCTCTAATGACGGTGGAGTGGCTGAGCAACGATGAAGGACCGGTGCCATTGGCGATTGTGGGAGAAGCAGACGAGATAACCTACAGGGAGGGAGGGGAAAATGCGACGCAGGACTCGCCGGCCATGAGGGTTTATATAGTAGGCTGCTAAGCATTCAGATTTTGGGGGATTTCACCGAGTCGGGTAAGAAGCTTGTGCGGGAACAGTCTCACCACCGTTTGGCCAAAAGAATGCCCCCGCGTGCTGCTCAAGCTTTCGCACGAAGCCGTCTGCCGGAGCGGGGTGAAAAGACCTGCGAGAGGAGGACGAAAGGACACATACACATACGGTTAATAAAAAACATTTGCGATTTAATTACCTACTATACCCATGTCCTCGTTTATAAGTAGGATTTAACTAATAAAATACAAATGCATGTCACCAAAGATTATATCGTAGGATTCATATTTGAACATATTTTCCTATTATATAATTCTTGTAACATGCATTAACATTTTGTTGGTTAAATTTAAGGTCAAAATATGGCACAGAATATAACGGGGACTAATAGACCAAGACGGTGTAGTAGCACACACCCTCATCTGGCTGCCCGTTTTTGTTGCCTTATCACACACGGTTCATCCTAGTGAAGTGTATGCCTTATGTCGCACACACCCTCATCTGGTTGCCTGTTTCTGTTGTTCTTCATCATCACAAATAGTTCTTCTGGATTAACCGTTTGCCACTCGTCCAAGGGAGGGAGGCTTCTACATTCGCTAGGGACGTGTCATTGACCATTGGGCGGCAACAGTCGGTCATCTGGGTGCGCAATAAAGGATGCAAAGAGGGATCATATAGCAGCAAGGACCAGCTTCCCTACCGATAGCTCATCTAATAGAACTCACAAGTTAACAGTGTTGAGACTGGAGTAGTAGTGGTACAAATTTTTTCCCATTTGGGGCAGGTTTGGGTATATGCTTCTCACAATCCAGAGCTTCTCACAACAAGCATGATGGTTTTTGGTAGGGAACGTCCCACCTTTGGGGACGAAACGATATCCATTGCCTCTTATTGCTTTCTAAAAATTTTCTCGTGTCGACATAGAACAATAGGAGTGTTGTGTGTATTTTTGTGATTTTTCGGGTTTCATTTGGACATTTTTATGCATTAACTGAGTTTTCAATGCATTTATATGCATATTTCAAATTTGAACTACATGCACATGCTCCAGTGCATATAAATTGGTTGAAAAATCAAATCTGTGTCCTTGGGTGCATGCTTAGGTCCCATGTAAGAAATGGGAATGAATTTCAAACATCGGGGCACCGTTGATTGCCGGCAAAATATTGAGATGCCTGGTTTTTAAATTCTAGTAAATCCAAAATTATGTTAACCAATCACGTGACGCGACGTGTCTTGGTTTTAATCGATGTAGGAGGTGCCGTGCGGACAGCTGCTTGACCTTGACTGAACAGGAGGCGTGCGAGCGCCGTCCGGTGTGCAGGCTGACCGAGAGGCGTGCGAGCTGTTCTCTAGTGCACAGGCTCACCGGGAAGCATGTGAGCTGTACGCTGTGCAGGCTCACTTGGAAGCGAGCCCTTTGACTTCCATGGCCGCCCGCCTTGCTCACATCCTCTCCATTAATGGCGCCCAAGCCGCAGTTTAATTCGCTTTTTAAATATCAAACACTCATCGCAAACGTTTTAGTTAGAACACCCGTATGCAAACCGACAGCTTCCCCAGGAAGCCAAGAGAAAATGTGCCGAGCAGGATTTCTGCAGCTCTTGATCGCAAACGATTTAGATAGAACACCCGTATGCAAAGTAAGAGCAACGCAAGATTTGTTCATCCCTTCAACGCAAACGGTTGTTTTGGATGACCCGTGTGCAACCACGTACAAACAATTTGGTAAGATTTGCATCTGTCATATTGGGTAGGTTGCCATTTATCAAACTGCAAAGATTTACATTTGTTGATCTAGTAACGTTGCCATTTGTCAATCCTTGTAACACTGCGATTTGTCAAAATATGCAGCTAGAAATCATTAGCACAATGTAATTTTTGCAACTAAAATTCAGTAATTAAGCAAAGATTTCATTCATAGATTAAGCAGTCGTTCTTAATTTGTACAAATAGTTCAACTCGACAGCTGAACCGACCAAACTTGTCTCCAATTGTTGCCAACCACATGCTGAAATAGCTAGTTCAACTATATATATTAGCTAATTTTAGGTACGTTGTATAGTTTGACCACACATCTATAGTCAGATGAACTGAACAAAATAGCTCCTAAATACTACTACTACCACGAAGGGGCTTTGTGCTACTTCCGGTAGCCTCTCCTCTACCGAGCGCGCTCAGTAAGAGGCAGAGGAGGAGGAGCCTACCGATGAGCTGGACAAATGCAATACGGTGCCTGTCGCTGCTGCACGTTCAGTGACGCTCGTCAGCTCGAATGCCCACTGCTGCTCCAGATGATCCCTCTCGAAGCGGCTGGACTCCTTGTAGATCTCCTGATTCCTCGCCTCTGTGCCGACATGTGCTGCGGCCACGGCTATGGTAAGGCTCTTTGCATGCTCGACGAGGCGCTTCTACTCCTCCCGCAGGAACTCGATGTAGCGCGCAAGGTCGCTGACGCACGTGCGGGCCTCCACCTCCGCCTCCCTCCTTCGGGCGGCGGTGGCGGAGCGGGTGACGGCCATGGTGGCCGACAGTGGGGTGGCAGCCACGACGGCCACCTCCTTCCTTCGGGCCGCGACGGCAGAGGGGGAGATGCCCCTGGCTTTCAACGATGGTGTGGCGACAACGGCGGCCGACAACAGTTGCCTACGGGCAGCGGCAGCGGAGTGTGTGGTGGGTGTTCCACGCACACCCAACAGGGACACCACGGGCACTACACTAAGCCGGGGACTGCACCGTCGCCACGGTGTAGCCTCCCAGCTGGAGCTGTCCTATGATGACGGCGGAGTGGCTGAGCGATGATGACGGACCGGTGCCATTGGCGATTGTGTGAGACGCAGAAGAGATAAGCTACAAGGAGGGAGGGGAAATGTGACGTAGGACTCGCCGGTCGTGAGGGTTTTTATAGCAGGCCGACAAGCATTGGGATTTTGGGGGATTTCACCGAGTCGGGCAGGAAGCTTGCACCGAAAACTGCGAGGTTGCGTGGGATCGGGCTCACTGACAATTCATTGGCGCCACTTTTTGGCCATAAGAACGCCCCCGCGCGCTGCGCAAGCTTGCGTTGTAAACCGTCTGCGACAGTGGGGTGACAAGACATGCGAAAGGAGGACGAGAGGACACGTACACATATAGTTAATAAAAAAACATTTGCGATTTAATTACCTACTCTACCCCCGTCCTGGTTTATAAGTAGGATTTAACTAATAAAATACAAATGCATGTTATCGTTGGAGTCATATTTCAACATAGTTTCCAGCTATACAATTTTTGTAACATGCATTAACACTTTTTTGGTTAAATTTAAGGTTATACACCAGCAAGCGTTTGCCCGCAACACACACATCTTATTCCATCACAAACAGCTCTGATGGATCAATTGTCTGCCACGTATCGCACACACAACTCTAATCTGATTCGTGCTTGATGTCTCCGACATCGCTCACACAGTTCGTCTTATTTGCCATGTATCACTGTGTCATCCTCTGCTCTTGTCCCTCGGCAAGCTCTGCTCACCGTTAGGCGCCGCAGCACGCTGTGCTCACCATTAGGTGTCGTGGCGTGCTCTGTCGCGTCCGTTGGCGCGCTCTGCTCGCATCCGTCAGTGCGCTTGGCTTGTGGAGAGCTTTTCCTTAAGGCGACCGCGCAGCGCTCTGCTCGCGTCCCTCCGTGCGTGCTCTGCCAGCGGTTGGGCATGCGCACAATCACGTCAGGGGGCCCATATGCATGCGGTTGCGCCACGCGCATTGCCACGCGATGCAGTTACATGCGGCATGATGGAGTTACGTGCTGCAAATTAGAACTGCCATCAGGGCCTGCCGATATTCCTGGCCGTCCGGCTTCCCCTTTAATTCCCGCGGCCATTATAACCTTAGTCTCTTCAACCTTTCGATCCCTCCCCACAACACAACAAGCACACCCACGACAACACATAGAGAGGGGATGTCCGGCGGCGCTCCAATGGAGTTCGGCGAGCATAGAGTGGAGACCCACGCGAGGGAGATGGATCTCTCGGTGGTGTACACCATCGACCCGGCCGTGGTGGACGACTACCTCAATAGTGTTGAGCAGTTGCTTGCTGCAGACAAATACAAGGTGGTCGGCATCGACCTCCAGTACACCGCCGATCATCCCAACATAGATCAGAAGGTTGCCGTCGCCCAGTTGTGCGTGCGCCATCATGTCCCCATCTACCACTACTGCATGGACACAAAGCCTTGCGACCGTGTCACAAGGTTTGTCAACAACACCGACTACAAGTTCGCCATGATGGATACCAAAGACGATGTAAAAGCACTCAGTGTTACGGGCTTGGCCTGCAAGAATCTTGTCGAAATCCATGACCACTACAAGGTTTGGGGCAGCACGAAGCAGGACTCCGTGGTCGAACTCGCCTTAGTCATCATCGACCCCTACTACAAAAAGATGAAGCAGGATGCCCAGAGAACAAGTCAGGAATCCTGGCACAAGGCCTGGATGCGGCAATTGGATGAACCTCACCTCAGGTTCACGGCCAAGAGCATGTACACACGCTACAAGATGCACAGGCGGATCGTTGACATGAGGAAGTGCCTCGTTACTCAAATCGACGAGCCTGGATCGAGCCACAAGCAGAGCAAGCATCACAAGGAGTAGATGATGATCAGATGATTGTTTATGCTAGTTAATCATGCATGTAATATATAGTTTACTTTATTGGTGTGTGTGGAAATGTCATGTGTGTAGTAGCCACCTATGTAATTATGCATGTAATAGTTTACTTTGGTGTGTGCAAATGCCATGGTTGTAGTAGCCACCTTTGTAAGTGGATGTTTAATTTGGTTATGCAGGCATGTCCTTATAAGTGTGTGTGTGTGTGTGTGTGTGTATGTTGTTCTGTATGCAATCCCATCGCACAACACACACATCTTATTAGCAGCAATCGTTTGTGTTATTATTGGTCTTCACACACATTTCTGATTCGATACCTGTTTGCCATGTTTCACACACATCTTGTTAAGTTGAACCATTTTTGTTCTCATGTCTCAACGCAAACCGTTCATCCGAGTGAACCGCATGCAGTATATCGCACACACCTTGATCTGGCTGACCGTTTCTTTTGTGTTTCCTAATCACAAACAGTTCATCCGAGTGAACCGTATGCTGTGTATCGCACACGCCTTCATCTGGCTGCCCATTTATTTTGTTCCTTCTCATCGCAAACAGTTAATTGAACTGAACCGTATGCCCTTCATCGCGCACGCAACTAAAACCTGAACCGTGTTTGATGCATCCGTCATCACAACCGTTTTACACATTTCTGACGGTTTTCATACAGCACCGTTTGCGATTATTGCATCGCACACAGTTTCTCGAAGGGTCCCTGATCATAGTGTCGCGTTAGCAGCATCCTGAATTAGTGCTTGCATGGTATAGTTCATCACAAAGCTCTAGTAGCTTGGTGATAGTGACTGGAGAACTTTTTCAATCACTCCCTCATCTAGAAGATTAACTCCCATTTCATTTAAGCGATTGAAGGACCCAGACGTTCTGAGCACATGCTCACTGGCTGAGCTATTCTCCTCCATCTTGTAGGCAAAGGTCTTGTCAGAGATCTCATCCTCTCAACATGGGCATGAGCTTGAAATACCAATTTCAGCTCTTGGAACATCTCATATGTTCCATAGTGTTCAAAATGCTTTTGGAGCCCCAACTCTAAGCCGTAAAGCATGGCACACTAAACTATCAGGTAGTTATCATAACGTGTGTGCCAGATGTTCACAACATCCACAGACGACGCCAGAGGGGTTGGCACACCGAGCGGTGCATCAAGGACAGAAGCCTTTAGTGTTGCAGTGAGGACAAGCCTCAGACTGCGGCCCTAGTCCGCATAATTGCTTACAATATGTTTCAACTTAGTCTTTCTCTAGGAACATGTTAAAACAGGGAGCTAAAGCGCGAGCTATTAATCTAGAACATAATTTGCAAAGACAATTTAGACTATGTTCATGATAATGAGTTCAATTAATCATATTACCTAAGAACTCCCACTCAGATTGACATCCCTCTAGTCATCTAAGTGATACATTATCCGAATTGACTAGGTCGTGTCCGATCATCACGTGAGATGAACTAGTCATCAACGATGAACATCTCCATGTTGATCGCATCTACTATACGACTCATGTTTGACCTTTCGGTCTCTCGTGTTCCGAGGCCATGTCTGTACATGCTAGGATCATCAAGTCAACCTAAGTGTTTCGCATGTGTAAATCTGGCTTACACCCGTTGTATGCGAACGTTAGAATCTCTCACACCCAATCATCATGTGGTGCTTCGAAACAACGAACCTTCACAATGGTGCACAGTTAGGGGGAACACATCTCTTGAAATTTTAGTGAGGGATCATCTTATTTATGCTACCGTCGTTCTAAGAAAATAAGATGTAAACATGACAAACATCACATCCAAATCATAAAGTGACATGATATGGCCAATATCATCTTGCACCTTTGGTCTCAATCTTCGAGGCACGGCATGATCACCTTCGTCACCGGCATGACACCATGATCTCCATCATCGTGTCTTCATGAAGTTGTCTTGCCAACTATTACTTCTACTACAATGGCTCTAACGGTTAGCAATGAAGCAAAGTAATTATATGGCATTTACATTGACTCGCAGGTCATACAATAAATTAAGACATCCACTGGTATAGTGACGTCCTAAACAAAAGGTTTAAAACCCCTTTCCGTGACGGCATTTGGAACTATCGCCAAGTGAGTGTGGGCGATAGGGGGGTCCTTCCCACACGACCCAGAAATCATCGAGGATAGGCCCTCGTGGGACCCAGGCTAGGACCGGGTGCGATCGGGCGAGGCATGGAAACCCAATCATTTCCATAGGTATGTACATCCCACACGGTGAATTCCTGAAATCATTTCTGTATGTATGTACATCCCACACGGTGAATCCCAGAAATCATTTCCGTAGGTATGTACATCCCACACGGTGAATCCCAGAAAATATTTCCGTAGGTATGTTCATCCCACATGGTGAATCCCAGAAATCATTTCCGTAGGTATGTACATCCCACACGGTGAATCCCAGAAAATCATTTTCGTAGGTATGTACATCCCACATAGTTCTTTGTGTGGAAACGTGTGTGCAAGGTGGCCTAACACAAACAGTCCGCTGCCGAAAGCCACGTGTGATTGTTAGTTGATCGAACATGCCTACTTTCTAGAAACCGTGCGGGTTGTTTGAGTTCATCGCCCACGGTGCTGTCTGAGTAAGCGTTTGCAATAGAAAACCCCAATAAGCAGGGTAATTAGCCTATTATTGATAATCCATGTACTAATCAAAGTGATATTTCTTATAAAACACGCCAGATATTTCATATTCGTATAAAAGCAACCAGGATTTCATAATCGAATTGCATCATATAGCTTCGGCACTCAGTTACGCCATTACACAATAGCACCCAGTTTCACATGCAGCATCAAAAACCTTTGGAAAGTAGCATCATACACGGTAAATAGACAGATGACTCTCATTTGGGAAACTACAGAAGCGGAAGGAAAATATTGAGCCATCAGTGATGTTGAATGTCCTTGTAACTTTAGGCCAGTGGCTATGGATAATTGCCCGCCCAACCTTCATCCTCTTTAGCAAGACTTCAATATTTTACCGTGGGTGTTGAATGAATACCTTCCTCGCCTCTTGACCATGCAGGTGGTTTGAGAGGTAATCATCAGTGAACTGCTTTGAGAAGTACTGAAAACAAACCTATGCATAAATCTCTGTTGTAAATTTTGAAATGGCGCAAGGGGTAAAAACAAGGTAAAATAGTTGGTACCATCCTATAGTTGACTGATGTCTTCTTCATTGTGCAAACAAAGATCTTGCTGTTATTCGTCGCAAGTTTCTTCATCCTAACAATCTTTCCGAGTTTCTTGACTTGAGTGATATTCATGGACATCTCATTTCCCCATATGCAAAATGGGTCGAACAGTTGGTCTAAGCCTCTGATAGCGGGACCTACATATGCAAGACTAAATTTTAAGAAACCTAAATATTAGAATGATTCATGCAACTGCATGATAATGTGATATTAGCCAAAGGACCCTGTTTGAACAAACCTTGATGGTAAACCGCATTGTCTCCCATTGTTTCCCTGCAACAAACATAAGGAAGATCTTGATCAGGTTAACTGAGAGTTGCCATATTATCAGTAGAATATGTATTGAGTACATCCAAATTTGATTGGTTTCACATGCATAACAATACAAAATTGTACCCACAGCAAATGAAAATCAAATTGCAGAACTGAACCAAACAGTTAAATGGACAGCAGACCAAATGAAGCAAAATAGTTAACTGAGCATGATATTGTAGAATAGAAACATGTACTAGAAGATAAGACAGTTAACAAAACAAAGAATGCTTGAGAACGGTACTACAAAATGTAGCAATTGTTGGACCAAAGTGTTAACTAAACATTACATTTCATAGGACCAAACAGTTAACTGAACATCAGATTGCATATTAACATTACAAAGCAAAAATCACTAGAAGGCACTGGCGCTGGCCTCGAGAAAACATCACGAACTGTATTTTAAAGTAGACAACCGTGCAGCAGTGTTGACGGTGGCCTCGAAGACGAGGTGCTCCTCCAAGATCTGGCGGTCGACATGCATGTCAGCCATAGCGTCCTTGTTCGCGCATGCGGCCGCATGCTACTCAGCTCCACGTTATACTACGTGTAAAATGGCTGTGGGCGGCGCTTAATTGGAGGAGCAGGGTAGTGATTCCGGTGGAAGGTGTCGCTCCGCCAGTATGGGCATGTGGGATGGGAAAGGAGGAGGATGGTGTGGGTGGGGTGTGGATTACCTGACCATATCGACGAGGCCGCGTAGCAAGAAGAAAGGTCAGCGGCGAGGAGGCCGCGCAGCAAGAAGAAGGGTCGCCGGCAAGGAGGCGGCACTGCAAGAAGAAGGGTCGACGGCAAGGAGGCAACGCTGCAAGAAGAAGGGTAGCCGGCGAGGAGGCGGCGCTACAAGAAGAATGGTCGTTGGCGAGGAGGCTGAGCTGCCAGTAAGCAGCAGTGAAGGTTTGAACTTGGAAAGCAAGGAGGAACAGTGGAAATGTGGATTTTGGTAGGAGGGAGGGGGCTGGGAGATAGATATTTCCGTGGTGGCAAAAAAAATTCGTTCGATGCCGTGAGAAACTGACATGTAAGTGTGGTTCAAGCGGGGGCGGTGGAATGTAGACAACGAAGCTTCCTACGTAAGCCAGACAAGACAGTGCACCAAGATATTTTATATCACATCTCACGCGATTCTTTCAAGTAAACTGTTTGTGGTATACCTGATTTTTTCATTATGTTTTGCAAGACAAAATGGTGTTACGGAGGGAAAGGATGGTGTTTGAATTGCTAGAACATTTACGTACAGTGAACATGCAACTAGTACATGAGTGTCGTGTTTAAATTTGGAATTATTCCGGGTTAGTTTGGCATTTTTATGCATTAATTGAGTTTCTGGGCATTTAATGTGCATAATTCAAATTTGAACTACAAGCACATGCTCCAACGCACCAAAGTTTGCTGAAAACTCACATGTGTGTCTTTGGGTGAATTTATAGGTCCCATGCAAGAAATGGGAAAAAAATTCAAACATCTGGGTGTCGTGGCTCAGCCGGAATGATTGAGAAACTTGGCTTTTTAATTCTTGTAATTCCAAAACACGACTGAAAATCATGAAACTTGGCATGGTGTCATGACATGGCACCAACATGTTGCAGTATTTTTTTGCATGAATTGGGACAAGCTTTGGTGTAAGCTTCCTGCAAGTTGGACCTTCCCTCAAGAAGGCTCTTGGTTCTGAGAGGGAACGTGTCACCTCCGTGTGCGAAATGACATAGGTACAGTGCCTTCTCCCGCCTTAATTTTTATACACTGGCAGATTAGAACAAATAGAAGTATCGTGCTAAATTTTGGGATTATTCCGTGTTCATTTGGCCTTTTTATACATTAATTGAGTTTCTGGGAATTTAATGTGCATAATTCAAATTTGAACTACAAGCACATGTTCCAGTGCACCAAAGTTGTTTGAAAAATCACATGTGTGACCTTGGGTGAATTTCTAGGTCCCATGCAAGAGATGGGAGTGAAATTAAAACATCTGGGCGTCGTGGCTCGGCTGGAAAGATTGAGAAACTTGATTTTTTAATTCCAGTAAATCCAAAACACGTCTGAAAATCATGAAACTTGGCATGGTGTCATGACATGGCACCAACATGTTGCGGTAATTGTTTGTGCGAATTGGGACAAGCTTTGGTGTAAGCTTCTTGCAAGCCGGAGCTTCCCTCAAGAAGGCTCCTAGTTCCGAGAGTGAACGTGTCACCTCCATGTGCGACAAGACATACGTACACTGCCTTTTCCCGCCTTAATTTTTTTACACATGCAGATTAGACCAAATATAAGTATCATGCTAAATTTTGGAATTATTCCGTGTTCGTTTGGCATTTTTATACATTAATTGAGTTTCTGGGCATTTAATGTGCATAATTCAGATTTGAACTACAAGCACGTGCTCCAGTGCACCATAGTTGTTTAAAAAATCACATGTGTGTCCTTGGGTGAATTTCTAGGTCCCATGGAAGAGATGGGAGTGAAGTTCAAACATCTGGGCGTCGTGGCTCGGCCGGAAAGATTGAGAAACTTGGTTTTTTTAATTCCTCTAATTCCAAAACACACCTGAAAATCGTGAAACTTGGCGTGGTGTCATGACATGGCACGAACATGCTGCAGTAATTTTTTTGGCCGAATTGGGACAAGCTTTGGTGTAAGCTTCTTGCAAACCAGAGCTTCCATGAAGAAGGCTCGTGGTTCCGAATGGGAACATGTCACCACCGTGTGCGAAACGACATACGTACACTGCCTTCTCCTGCCTTATTTTTTTATAGAGCTAGATTAGACCAAATAGAAGTACCATGCTAAATTTTGGAATTATTCTAGGCTCGTTTTGCCTTTTTATACATTAATTGAGTTTATGGGCATTTAATGTGCATAATTCAAATTTGAACTATAAGCACATGCTCCAGTGCACCAAAGTTGTTTGAAATATCACATGTGTGTCCTTGGGTGAATTTCTAGGTCCCATGCAAGAGATGGGAGTAAAATTCAAACATCTGGGCATCGTGGCTCAGCCGGAAAGATTGAGAAACTTGGTTATTTAATTCCTATTATTCCAAAACACGCGTGAAAATCATGAAACTTGGCATGGTGTCATGACATGGCACCAACATGCTGCGGTAATATTTTTGGCCGAGTTGGGACAAGCTTTGGTGTAAGCTTCTTGCAAACCGGAGCTTCCCCCAAGAAGGCTCGTGGTTCTGAGAGGGAACATGTCACCTCTGTTGGGAACATGATTACCAGGAATGACCTACCCAGGAGGGGCCGTGTCAATTCTAATGGTGGGTTACTAAAAGAAGCTCAACGAATATACAAGGCGATAGTTTATTATAAGACTTGTAGTAGGCCCAAGACCAGTGGCGGCTTAAGGCCCATAATTGTAAACCGCCATGTATAAGAAAGACTTGTAAATATAGGCATATAAGAGAAGTCACCGAGCTGGACACGTTATATGAGCCGGCCGGGACTCTATAGGCCGCCAGGTGTCAACCCGTGTATATAAGGGGACGACGCGGTGGCGGCTTAGGGCAAGAAACAACAGATCAAGAAGCCAAGCTAGCATATTTTGCTCCTTGGTCATCGAAACCTAGCAATACCACAACAACTGGACTAGGCTTTACCTTCACCGCAAGGGGCCAAACCAGTATAAACCTCTCGTGTCCTTTGTCCCGATTAACCCCTTTAAGCTTCCTAGTTGCGATGGCTCCACGACTAAGTCCTTTCAGTAGGACATCTGCCGTGACAATTCCACGACAGTTGGCACCCACCATGGGGCCAGCGCACAGTGGATTTGAGTTCTTGAAGGGCTGCTTTGAAGGGCTCAAGGGATACGCTGTAGGCCGAATGACTAAGAGTCATCGCGACAAGCTCTACATAGATGATGCAGGCTGGGGCCCCGAGGCCGGCTCAATCGAGTACGGGTACCAGGTCCCATTTGGCAGAATCCACGTCTTCATCGGCCGGATCGGTGAGCCGAGCCCTGAGACGGACATCTGCACCGATCTCATCGAGACGGCTCAGCGAGCGAGACCCGCCCGGGATGAACCCGTCGTGAGGCGTGCCTTCGTGGTTTGCATCCATGGAGGGGAATTTTTTGAAGGATCAGTGGACGGTGGTGAGACAGTCGTTTGCTCTCATGGTGAGTCATCCACAGGCGAGACAGATTCTTTGTATCAGTTACAAGACGGCGGGCTTGGGGGCTGTTCCGATGGTAGTAGTATTCCGGACCCCTTTGAGCCACCGAATCGAGCCAGAGTCTTCATGGATGGCACCCAACCTGGTCAGAATTCTACGGCTGCAACATCAATAACCACCGGGTCAGCAGCGGCCGGTTCAGGAGAACCCGCGCGCCCACCAACTCAGGTGCTAATGGACCTCTTGGATAGGATGACGGCCCTATTGACTGCTGTGGTTGAGCCGGCGGATAAGGCTCAGCATGACGCAAAGGTAGCTCGGCTACGTGGAGAGGTAGCACAGTCCAAGGAAAATTTAGCGGCGGAAGATGTCAGGATGGCCACGGAATGGGCGGCTCTAGATGCACGTGCTCAGCAGCTTCAAGCGGAGACTTTTCGGCTCTCGGTGGATCTGAACGCATCAAACAAGGTCATGAGGAGAAGGCACCAGAAGGCTCAGTCACGCCTGCCTCTGACTTACGATCCTAGGAACCTTTTTCACACACCCGGGGCTTGTCCCAGTAACCCGCCGGAGGTAAACCGGATCACAAGACCCGGGACCGGGGCGCCGGTTCAACCGCGGGCCATAGAACCACCACGTGTGAATACTGCTCCGCCTCACTACGCACCAATACCACCGGGACACTTTTCTAACCCTTTGGAGAATCTTATTGATGCATCGGCTCGTCTGGCGGCTCTCCCGATGGAAGGCGACTCTCCGACAGCAATCGAAACACGACGGGTCAGAGAACTTCTTCAGACGGCTCTGGCACAGCAGGATGCATATTCTTATAGTCAAGATAGAATCCATTCAACCCCTCGCCCAAGCCGGAGCCCAAGCTACAGCAGGCATATGGACTCAGCGGCCATGTCAAGCAACGCCCAGCGTCGTAACCAACCACGCGGGCGTGACCCGGGCCTGTGCGGAGCCTTTAATTTGGTGGATTAGGAGACGATCCGTCAAGAGGCTGAACGGGCGGCTCAACAGGCGGCTGAGCGGGCGGCTCACCAAACTTTTCCAGTTTATCCAGCAACCTCTGTTGAAGTAGGGGTGGCCACAAGGACAGGAGGAGTCCCTTGTCTTGTGCCAACTCTGCGTAATGAGCGTTTGGCGAAGGACTTTAAGGGGCCTCGTAAGGTGCCCAATTACACAACCGACCTGCAGCCCGGAGCATGGATTGAAAGTTACGAGATGGCCATGGAGTTATTAGAGGTCAGTGATGCAACAATGGCCAAATACTTCACCATGATGTTGGATGGAACAGCTCGTACTTGGTTAAAGGGGTTGCCGCCCAACTCTATCGGCTCATGGGCGGAGTTAAAAGCCTGGTTCATTCAGAACTTCAAGGATACATGTAAGAAACCTATGTCGATCGTGGACTTGACTAACTTTAAGCAAGAAGAAGGTGAATCCACGACCCATTGGGTGCGCCAGGTCAAGGAAATAATACATTCATCTGATAAGATGGATGCCGGCTCTGCGGTCTTAATGTTGGAGAAAAATTGCCGTTTTGAACCTCTGAAACAGAAGCTGGGGCGGCTCAAGCATGATTTTAATGACATGGGCCAATTGATGGCGGCTCTGGTCAAATATGCTGATTCTTCTGACAGCACCAAAGATCCCGCGTCGGACGAAGAGAAGACAGGGAAGGGAAAGAAGAATGGCAACGACATGGGTCACTAGCATAACCCGACAAATCAAGGAGGTAATAAACTGAAAGTGCTAGTGATCGACTAGAGGGGGGTGAATAGGCGATTTTTATGGAAGTCTTCAAAACATGAAAGTTTCGAAGACAAACGATAGAAATAAACCTATTACCATGCAGCGGAAGGTAGACTACACTAAGCTAGCCATAGTCAAGTATTCAATGAAATGAAAGCATAAAGACTAATAGCAGCTAGGCAGTATAGATCAGGATGGAAGATAGTATGAAGACAATCAGAACAAGCAGTCACACAGTGAATACAAATAACTAATGCAAACAGGAAATGACTTCACAAGGACCAATTAGCACATAAAGATATGGGAAGGATGGAACCAGTTGCTCGTTGAAGACAATGATTTGTTGGACCAGTTCCAGTTGCTATGACAACTGTACGTCTGGTTAGGGAGGCTGAGATTCAACTTAGAAGACCGTGTCTTCACCTTATTCCCCTTGAGCTAAGGACACCCAGTCCTCGCCCAATCACTCTGGTAAGTTTTCAAGGTAGACATCCAAACCTTCACAAACTTCGTTCATCGACAATCCACAATGACTCTTGGATGCTCAGAACGCGACGCCTGACCGACTGGAGGATTCACAGTCCTCAAGTGTAATAAGTCTTCGGATCACATAGACAGGAAGACTTAAGTGATGCCTAACACTCTTTGGCTCTGGGTGTTTAGGGCTTTGCCCTCGCAAGGAATTCTCTCTCAAAGGCTTCGAGGTGGATTGCTCTCAAACGACAAAAGCCATACACTAACTCTAAGCAGCCAACCATTTATGGTTGTAGTGGGTGGGTATTTATAGCCACTAGTCAACCCGACCTGATTTGTCCGAAATGACCCTGGGTCACTAAGGAACTGACACCTGTTCCAACGGTCAGATTTCAAACACACATGACAACTTTACTTGGGCTACAAGCAAAGCTGACTTATCCAGCTCTGGATAAGATCTGCTCTCATTGTCTTCGCTCGAAGACATAGGATTTTGGTTAAGCATCACTTCAGTCATTCTGAGTGGTTCACTTGGACCCCACTTAACAGTACGGTGGTTCCTATGACTCAACAAAGAAGAAAAAGAACGACAAAACAACTAAGTCTTTGCGCTCCATAGTCTTCACGCAATGTCTTCTCTTGTCATAGTCTTCAATGTGAATGTCTTCAGATACCACCTTTGACTTCAATGTCTTCATACATTTTTAGGGGTCATCTCTGGTAGGAAAACCGAATCAATGAGGGACTTCTACCTGTGTTATCCTGCAATTCTCACAAACACATTAGTGCCTCAACCAGGTTTGTCGTCAATACTCCAAAACCAACTTGGGGTGGCACTAGATGCACTTACAATCTCCTCCTTTTTGGTGATTGATGACAAACTGGTTGAAGTTTTCAACGGGAATAAAAATATGTGAAATTGTAAAGGATAGGGTATTGTATTCATAAGTGGCAAAGGCCCCCCTGAAGATGTGCATATGTAACACCCCGGATGTAACTTTCCCTTTTTGTACTCCAACTCTTGCCATTTCCGGCGTTAAGTTATATTTATTTCCTCGGGTTCAGGTTTTTGTATCCGTGTGTTGTTCTCATTGTCATGCATCTCATATCGTGTCATCATGTGCATTGCATTTGCATACGTATTCGTCTCATGCATTCGAGCATTTTCCCCGTTGTCCGTTTTGCATTCCGGCGCTTCGTTCTCCTCCGGTGGTCATTTCTAGCTTTCTTTCATGTGTGGGGATTAAACATTTCCGGATTGGACCGAGACTTGCCAAGCGGCCTTGGTTTACTACCGGTAGACCGCCTGTCAAGTTTCGTGTCATTTGGACTTCGTTTGATACTCCAACGATTAACCGAGGGACCGAAAAGGCCTCGTGTGTGTTGCAGCCCAACACCCCTCCAATTTTGCCCAAACCCCACCTAACTCTGCTCCATCATCTAGAGCGTTCGATCACGATCGCGTGGCCGAAAACCGCACCTCATTTGGACTCTCCTAGCTCCACTTATGCCTATAAATAGACCCCCCCGAATTTCGGATCTCTCCCTCTCCCCGAAACCCTAATTTCATCTCCGCGCACCGGACATGTCCGCCCGGCACCGGACACGTCTGCCGCCGCCCCCCTCGCCCTATCCGCCGCCGCCACGTGGCAACCGGCCACCTCCCACCGCCACGGGCCCGAAGGCCCAAGGCCGGCCCCCGACGCCGCCACCGCGGGCCGCGCCCCACGCCGCCGTCCTCCGCCGCCTCCCGCCGTCCTCCGCCGCCGCCGCCTCGCCCGGCTACCGTCGCCGCCTCGCCGGGCCGCCGCTGCCGCCGCCACCGCGGGCCGCCGCCCCGGGCGGGTCGCCGCGCCGCCGCCCGCTCCTCTCCGGCGACCGGAGCCCGGATCCGGCCGCCCCCCTCCAACTCCGGCCGTCTACAGCTCCGGCGAGCTTGGATCCAGCCGTGCCTCGTTTTCCGTGCATATCTGAGATATTTTGGATCGGTTGACTTTCTCCTCCCGAAACCCTAATTTTATGCAAACTTTGACCTATGATATCTCCGCATCCGTAGCTCCGTTTTGGACATATAGTATATCAAAATGTTTGTCTCGATGAGTACGTCATTTCATTCCATTGCATCATTTTCATTTGAGCTCATCTTGATGCCCTAAATGCTGTTAGAAGAGGGCTTCGTGAGTTAATTGTCACATCTGCTAGTTCATCTTAGACTTTTGTCATTTTTTGCCATGATTGTTGTGTGCATGATATGCCTATGAGTCCTTCATATGTTTTGTTAAGGATTTTGTCTTCTTTCCAGAGGTGCAACCCATGCATTTTTGTGATGTGTGTGGTGACTTGTGCAAGCTTGCAAAGTGAGGCACCCAGTAATTCTGTTTTCAGGGACTTAGTAGTTTTCACTAAGTCTGGGATTATTTAGTTCATGATGCCATATGTTCATGCTATTTCCTAGTGATCCGTGCCTTTTTTGAGGATTATCAATAAAGGAGTTTTGTTAATATTGTTATGCTCTATCCATCCATGTCTTTGTTTGCAATGAAGGAGCACCCTAGCTTGAGTCAATCGAGCTCTACTTTTGCTTCGTGGTGAATCTGGGCAGATCGTCAACTTGTTTGCGATTTTGCCGATGTTATTGTAATTGATCCTTGCATGCTATGCCATTGTTCTTGCCATGTATACCTTGTATTTTGTGCCTTCTTAAGGGATGTATGCTTTTATTTCCATGACTTGCACCTTAGTGAGTGCATCGAGCTCGTAAACATGCCTTCGTGAGTTATGTTTCAGCATGACCCAGTTTTCACTAAGTCTGAAAACTGATTATGTTTTTGCTATGTTCGTGTGCTTGTTAGTATATTTTGTGACCCATTTTGGCTCAAGGTCACTAAGGGACTTTTGTTAAGCTTGTTGAGTAGCTCCATGCCATGTCTTTCTTTGTCATGTTCAGGTCCTGTAGCATGTTGTTTTGTTGCTCCGAAGAGGGCTATATGATCTGAAATTCCAGACAAGTGTTAATTTCACTAAGTCTAAGGCCGTTAATGCCATGCTTGTTTGAACCTGTTAATGGATGATTTGGCCGTAGCTCAGTGCTAGACTTTTGTTAAGCATATTGTGTGCATCCCTGCCATGTATTTTGTTGTCATGTTTGGTGGCTGTAGCATGTTCATCTCATTGCATTTAGATGCCTACTTGCTGTAAATCGCAGACCGGTGTCATTTTTGAACCGCTTGCCATTTCCAAACCGTAACTCCGATTCCGGCGTTCTTTATATCGTTTTCAAGCGATTTCATCTCATCTTTCTAGTGGCAACCTTGGAATTCCAAGTTGAAGCCAGGTTCATGCATTTCCTGTCATATCTTGCATTTTGCATCCCGCATCGCATCCCGCATAGCATGTCATCATTGCATCTTTTTTGTTTGAGTTTGCACGTGGTTGATTGTATCCTTGTTGCTTGTTTGTCTTGTTTGGGTAGAGCCGGGAGACGAGTTCTCTACTGAGGAGCCCGTTGAGTTTGCGTTTGAGGATCCAGTCAACTCTGACAACTGTGCAGGCAAGATGATCATACCCTCGAAATCACTACTATCTTTGCTATGCTAGTTTGCTCGCTCTTTTGCTATGCCAATGCTACGATGCCTACCTTTTGCTTGTCAGCCTCCCAATTGCCATGTTGAACCTCTAACCCACCATGTCCTAGCAAACCGTTGATTGGCTATGTTACCGCTTTGCTCAGCCCCTCTTATAGCGTTGCTAGTTGCAGGTGAAGATTGGAGTCGTTCCTTGTTGGAACATTTATTTACTTGTTGGGATATCATTATATTGCCTTGTTATCTTAATGCATCTATATACTTGGTAAAGGGTGGAAGGCTCAGCCTCTCGCCTAGTGTTTTGTTCCACTCTTGCCACCCTAGTTTCCGTCATATCGGTGTTATGTTCCCGGATTTTGCGTTCCTTATGCGGTTGGGTTATAATGGGAACCCCTTGATATTTTGCCTTGATTAAAGCTTTTCCAGCAATGCCCAACCTTGGTTTTACCATTCGCCACCTAGCCTTTTCTTTCCCTTGGGTTCTGCAGACTCAAGGGTCATCTTATTTTAACCCCCCCGGGCCAGTGCTCCTCTGAGTGTTGGTCCACCTGTCAGCTACCGGTGGCCACCAAGGGCAACTCTGGGCTGGCCTACCCGTACCTAAGACAATCTGAGTGTGCCCTGAGAAAGAGATATGTGCAGCTCCTATCGGGATTTGTCGGCACATTCGGGCGGTGTTGCTGGTCTTGTTTTAACCTGTCGAAGTGTCTTGAGTTACCGAGATACCGAGTCTGATCGGAACGTCTTGGGAGGAGGTCTATTCCTTCGTTGACCGTGAGAGCTTGTCATGGGCTAAGTTGGGACCCCCCTGTAGGGATTGAACTTTCGAAAGCCGTGCCCGCGGTTATGGGCAGATGGGAATTTGTTAATGTCCGGTTGTAGACAACTTGAACCTTAATTTAATTAAAATGAATCAACTGAGTGTGTTACCGTGATGGCCTCTTCTCGGCGGAGTCCGGGAAGTGGAAACGGTGTTGGAGTAATGTTTGCGTAGGTTGTTCTCTAGTTTCTCGCTCGTGCTTTGCCTCCTCTTCTCGCTCTCCTTTGCGAATAAGTTAGCCACCATACTTGCTAGTCGCTTCCTACAGCTCCACTCATATTTTACCTTGCCTTACCTATAAGCTTGAATAGTCTTGATCGCGAGGGTGCGAGATTGCTGAGTCCATGTGGCTCACAGATTACTATTACACCAGATGCAGAGCCTGATGATTCCACTCCAGGAGACGCGTATGAGCTCAAGTGGGAGTTTGACGGAGACTCTCAATGATACTATGTTTCCTTTCCCGACGGTCAGTAGTGGTGCCTAGTTGGGGGTGATTGGGACCGTGTCGCATGTTGGGTTCTCTTTTATTTTGGCGCCGTAGCCGGGCCATGAGTGTTTGGATGATGTAATGTTATTTATGTTCTTGATTGACGTGGCGAGTGTAAGCCAACTATGTTCTCCCCTTTTTTATTCATATTACATGGGATGTTGTGAAGATTGCCTAACTTGCGACATATGCCTTCAATGCGATTATGTCTCTAAGTCGTGCCTCGACACATGGGAGCTATAGTCGCATCGAGGGTGTTACAAGTTGGTATCAGAGCCTTCCCCGACCTTAGGAGCCCCATTGCTTGATCGTTCTTAGCGGCCGAGTTGTGTCTAGAAAAATGTTTTGAGTCTTTAGGAATTATATATCGGAGAGATTAGGAATTCTTTTTACTTCCCAGTCTCCTCATCACTCTAGTAAGGCATCCTGACGTAGAGTTTTGACTCTTATCTTCTCAAATTTCACTAAAAAAATTTAGGATCACGCGGGTATCTTGGAATCGTTCCGATGGTTTTATGATGAGAACATTGTCTTGGTGCCTCCTGTCAGGGGTTTAGTGGAAGTGTCCCGGGGAGTTGAGCTCTGAGGTGTTGTCATCATAATTTTATCGTTGCAGTTCTGGAATACCTGAGTCTAGTACGCCGACATCGAAAATCTCTTTTATGCAGTTCGTTGGTGAGATAACCTCGACGCCACCCAGTACTGGGGCGGGAGTTCAGGAGTATCACCATAACTTGTATAACGGATGCTTTTCGAAGGTTGAGGTAGATGGTTTCTGAAGGTTTCTTGGTTATGTGTTGAAGGATGGATACAACTGGATGTAGGATTTGCTAGTTTGGGTGAGATATTATGCTTCCCCTGTATCCCCAACACCTGATTGCATAACCGGAAAGGTTCGGGAGTTTCATAGGTGGGAATTCTAGTAGCTCTAGTTTTTCTTCCACGGATATTGGTTTGAGATTGGGATTTCTTACCGATTATTCGTTCTTGATCTGTACCTTGTTGATTTATTTCTCTACCTTAATTCTGCGTGGCTTCTCAATTTATGGATATGTGACCATTTCAAGAGGAATGCATTCGTTCATTTTGTTTGGATGTGAAGACTATATGTTGCAATTTTCATTCCGTTGGATTCAGCTTCAATATTTATCTGTCAATGTGCTAATGGTGGTCAACCTCTTCAGGATGGCTCCTCCAACGCGCACGACTCCGTATCCTGATCCGCCACCACCTCCACCTCCTCCAGAGGCATGGCAAGCTATGATGGCCGCAACCAATGCAAACACACAGCTGATCATGCAAATTCTCCAAGAGCGCAATCAAGGCAGTCAAGGGAATCAAGGCAGCAATCAGAGTCACTTTGCTACACTCAACCAGTTCCTTGCTAACGGGCCAAAGACTTTCAGCAATTGTGTTGAGGCAACCGATGCTGACGATTGGCTTGTGGATCTGTGTAAGCATTTCGAGTGCAGTAACGTCAGGCCTGAGGACTTTGTTAAGTTCGCTTCCTTCCAACTCAAAGATCAAGCTGCAGAATGGTTCCAGCAGTACAAGGATTCCCGAGGTGGACGTCTTATCACTTGGGATGATTTCCGTCGAGATTTCCGAGCTCATCATATTCCCCAGAGCGTGGTTGAAAGCAAGCGTGAGGAATTCCGCAATCTGAAGCAAGGCTCTTTGTCTATCTATGACTACAACAAGTTGTTCCAGAAGCTTGCCCGCTTTGCCAAGCAGGACGTGCCTGATGAGAAGAGCATGATATATCGGTTCAGGGGTGGTCTCAGAGAAGAAATTCAGCTCGCTCTTGTTCTCTTCGAGCCCTTGAGGTACGATGAGTTCTACAACATGGCACTGAAGCAAGAGGCTGCTCAGTTGAGGTGTGATGCTTCCAATAAGCGAGTTAGAGATGCTACTCCTTCTTCCTCTACTCAAGTGGCCAAGCAGCAGAAGTTTTGGCTTCCTCCTCCTCCGTTCCGTCAGTCGTATCAGCAAAAGAGCAAAGGTGGCAGTGGTTCTTCCCACCCACCCAACTCTGGCTTTCAGAACAAGACTTCGTCTCAAGCTCCAAGATCGAGTGCTCTGTATCACCGTCCGCTTTCAGAGGTCACGTGCAACAAGTGCCAACAGAAGGGTCACTATGCCAACAAGTGTCTCAACCAAAGGCGTCTTCCTCCTCCTCCTCCTGTCAGATCGGCAAGTACAGCTGTGGTCAAGCATAATCCCAAGCATGCCAAGGTCAATTTGATGAATGCAGCTCAGGCAGAGGACTCGTCAGATGTGATCATGGGTAACCTTCCTGTTAATGATATTCCTGCAAAAGTTCTTTTTGACACGGGTGCATCGCATTGTTTCATCTCGAGACCGTTTTCATCTAAGCATGGTTTGCCTTTGCAAATTTTGCCTAGTCCTTTAGCAGTTGTCTCTCCCGGTAAGCGCATGCATGCTAACTCCATTGCTCCGGATGTTACTATCACTTTGGGTGACTACAAGTTTCTATCTTCTCCAACGGTTCTCGGTGACTCGGATATTGATGTTATTCTCAGGATGGATTGGCTTTCTAAGCACAAGGCTCAGCTTGATTGTGCAGCCAGGCAGATTCAATTGACTCATTCGTCTGAGGATGTAATTGTCTTTGCCGCTCGGGATAATACCATCCGTCTGTTTTCTCTCAATGAGAAGGGTGAATTGGATGCCATCTCTCAAATTCCAGTCGTTTGTGAATATCAAGACGTCTTTCCAGAGGAGCTCCCAGGAATGCCTCCGCACCGGCCAGTTGAATTCGTTATTGAACTTGAGCCTGGTACGGAACCTATGTGCAAACGTCCTTACAAGCTCGGACCTGAAGAGTTGAAGGAGCTGAATAAGCAACTTGATATGTAAGAGAAAATGGGTCTCATCCGGCCTAGTTCTTCTCCGTGGGGTTGTGGTGTTCTTTTTGTGAAGAAGAAGGATGGAACGGACCGACTTTGTGTTGATTACCGTCCAGTGAACAAGAAGACCATCAAGAACAAATACCCACTTCCCAACATCAATGAGCTGTTCGAACAACTCAAAGGTGCTCAAGTATTCTCCAAGCTTGATCTCCGTATGGGTTCTCACAAGATTCGCATTCGTGAAGAAGATATTCCCAAGACAGCATTCATAACAAGCTTTGGTTCATATGAATACACTGTCATGTCTTTTGGCCTCGCCAACGCTCCTCCGACGTTCTCTCGCATGATGAACTTCATCTTCAATGACTACACCAATGACTTTGTTTTGGTCTATCACGACGACATTCTGGTTTTCTCCAAGAACAAGGAAGATCATGCCAAGCACTTGCGTTTGGTTCTTGATAAGCTCAGGGAACATCAGTTCTATGCCAAGTTCTCCAAGTGTGAATTTTGGCTCGATGAGGTTCTTTATCTTGGTCATATCATCTCTGCCAAGGGCATTGCCGTGAATCCTGAGAAGGTGTCTGCAATTGTGAATTGGGAACCTCCTCAGAACGTGAAGCAACTCCGCAGTTTTCTCGGTCTCGCAAGCTATTGCCGAAGATTCGTTGAAAACTTTTCTAAGATCGCGAAGCCTCTCTCAAATCTTCTTCAGAAGCACGTCAAGTACGTTTGGTCTCCGGAGTGTGATACTGCTTTCAACACTTTGAAAGAGAAATTGATCACTGCTCCAGTTCTGACTCCGCCTGATGAATCCAAGCCATACGAGGTCTTTTGTGATGCCTCTCTCCAAGGTCTTGGCGCAGTATTGATGCAAGAGAAGAAAGTTGTTGCTTATACATCTCGCCAGTTGAAGCCTAATGAGAAGAACTACCCCACTCATGATCTCGAGTTGGCGGCAGTTGTGCATGCTCTTTTGACTTGGAGACGTCTTCTATTGGGAAGAAAAGTGGACATTTTCACTGATCACAAGAGTCTCAAGTACATCTTCACTCAGCCTAATCTCAACTTCAGGAAAACTCGATGGGTCGAAATGATTCAAGAGTATAATCCGAGTATTGAGTACACTCCAGGAAAGGCTAATGTGGTTGCTGACACTTTGAGCAGAATGGCTTACTACAACAGTCTGATTCTCAAGCCTTATCAACCCGAGCTTTGTGAAGCTTTCCGCAAACTTAATCTGCAAGTTGTTCCTCAAGGTTTCCTCGCCAACCTTCAAGTCTCTCCTACCTTAGAAGACCAGATTCACCAAGCCCAACTTCTTGATGCTATGGTGAAAAAGGTGAAGATTGGGATTGCCAAGAGTCAGTCCAAGTACAAGTGCTACCGCCTTGATGACAAGGACACTCTTTTCTTCGAGGATCATATTGTTGTGCCCAAAGGTGACCTTCGTAAAGTGATCTTGAACGAGGCTCACAATTCTCTCCTCTCCATCCACCCTGGGAGCACGAAGATGTACCAGGACCTTAAGCAAGCTTATTGGTGGACTCGAATGAAGCGTGAGGTCGCTCAATTCGTGAATGAATGTGATGTCTGCAGAAGAGTGAAGGCTGAACACCAAAGGCCAGCTGGTCTCCTCCAACCTCTTGCCATTCCAGAATGGAAGTTTGACCACATTGAAATGGACTTCGTGACTGGGTTTCCAAAGTCCAAGCGTGGCAATGATGCTATATTCGTTGTCATCGATAAACTCACCAAAGTGGCTCATTTTCTGCCTATCAAAGAGTCGATCACTGCAGCTCAATTGGCGGAACTCTATACCTCTCGCATTGTCTCTCTGCACGGTATTCCTCAAGTGATCTCTTCAGACCGTGGCAGCATCTTTACCTCGAAGTTTTGGGATTCTTTTCAGAAGGCCATGGGCACTAACATCCGCTTCAGCACTGCTTTCCATCCTCAAACAAGCGGTCAAGTTGAGCGTGTCAACCAGATTCTTGAAGATATGCTCAGGGCTTGTGTAATCTCCTTCGGCATGAAGTGGCAGGATTGTCTTCCTTATGCTGAATTCTCCTACAACAACAGTTTTCAAGCAAGTTCGGGCAAGGCCCCTTTTGAAATTCTGTATGGCAGGAAGTGCCGTACCCCTCTCAACTGGTCTGAAACCAGCGAACGTCAGCTTTTGGGTAATGACTTAATCACAGAAGCAGAAGAAATGTGCAAAGTCATTCGAGATAACCTTAAAGCAGCCCAATCCCGCCAGAAGAGCTACTATGATAGTAAGCACCGTGATTTGGCTTTCGTGATCGGAGATCATGTTTACCTCCGCGTCTCTCCTATGAAGGGTACTTGTCGCTTCGGTATCAAAGGGAAGCTTGCCCCTAGATACGTGGGACCTTTCAAGATTGTCAGCAAGAGACGCGACCTCGCCTATCAACTCGAGCTTCCTTCAAACTTTGCAAATGTTCATGACATGTTCCATGTCTCTTAGCTTCGAAAGTGCTTCAAGACTCCTGACCGCACCATCAACTTCGAGGACATTGAGCTCCAAGAAGATCTCTCTTATCGTGAGCACCTAGTTGCTATTCTTGAAGAGACTGAACGCAAGACTCGCAACAAGTCAATCAAATTTCTCAAAGTCAAGTGGTCACACCATTCCGACCGTGAAGCTACCTGGGAACACGAGGATCACCTCCGTTCTGAGTACCCGGCGTTCTTCCAGTCCTAGATCTCGGGACGAGATCCTTTCATAGTGGTGGAGTGTTGTAACACCCCGGATGTAACTTTCCCTTTTTGTACTCCAACTCTTGCCGTTTCCGGCGTTAAGTTATATTTATTTCCTCGGGTTCGGGTTTTTGTCTCCGTGTGTTGTTGTCGTTGTCATGCATCTCATATCATGTCATCATGTGCATTGCATTTGCATACATGTTCGTCTCATGCATTCGAGCATTTTCCTCGTTGTCCGTTTTGCATTCCGGCGCTTCGTTCTCCTCCGGTGGTCATTTCTAGCTTTCTTTCGTGTGTGGGGATTAAACATTTCCGGATTGGACCGAGACTTGCCAAGCGGCATTGGTTTACTACCGGTAGACCGCCTGTCAAGTTTCGTGTCATTTGGACTTCGTTTGGTACTCCAACGATTAACCGAGGGACCAAAAAGGCCTCGTGTGTGTTGCAGCCCAACGCCCCTCCAATTTGGCCCAAAACCCACCTAACTCTGCTCCATCATCTAGAGCGTTCGATCACGATCGCATGGCCGAAAACCGCACCTCATTTGGACTCTCCTAGCTCCACTTATGCCTATAAATAG